>NC_037681.1:94410893-94433596 GCF_003255815.1 Theropithecus gelada
AAAAAAAAAAAAAAACCCCTAAAAAAAAAAAAAAAAAAAAAAAAAAAAAAAAAGAAAAATTTAAGACTGGAATAACAGATTTTTTTTTTTCCTGCAATGCTGTAATTACTGCAAATTTATCAGCAAAGAGGTAAACAGCAATGCAATTTTTCCTTAAGCTTGAACACATAAGGGAACACTAAAGAAACCTGATTAGACCTGAACTAATTAAAGTCACACCAGTAATATTCAGGCCAGCTCTGGTCTCTAGGTAGAATTCCAGGACAGGTTTGTATCACTGGGTCCATTCCCAATAGGCTGGATAGGAGAGTCCAGAGTAATTGTCAGGATACCACCTTCTTCTATTCTGGGCTGCCAGACTGGCATTGGGCTTCACATTCCAAGAGTACCTCCTGCGTGAACAGTCCTCTCCAGGAGGACCAGGAGGAGGGAGATGGCCTCTCTGGTAAACATGTGGATTCTGTGAAAATTTTCTTAAAGCAAAACAAAAAGTAATAAGCCATTACTAGGATTAGTACCATAATTTTTATTTATTTTAAATTTATATTTTCATAAAATACTTTAAATTTATAAATTTACAAAATAATATATATTCTACTGTTTTCTACCTGTGCGACCTTAGCAGATAAAACACTTAATTTTTATTTCCCTAACTTCTTTATAAAATGGGGCTAATAATACTTTTCACCTTCATGAGCTGTTATGAAGCTAAATTAAGAAAATACATTTCAATTTCCTACTATGCTCTGGCACACTGTGGATTCCCAGAAGCCTTTCCACCTTTCCCTACAGAGATAAATGCACGCCCATACTATTCTAATCAAATACTTTCTCTCCCAAAGTCTAGCAGGGTTGACATAAGATAGAATAAGCTATTTAGTACTGAAAACAGCTGCTTCCACTTTATAAACAAACATACATAAATTAATTATAAAGTGTGAAAAACTTTAAGCATGCTACATGCAACAAATTTGAAAAATTAGGATTTAAATTTACTTGTTTGAAAAGCAAGATCAGAAAATCTCAAATAATTATACAAAAGAAAATTTGGGGCTGGGTGTGGTGGCTCACACCTGTAATCCCAGCACTTTGGGAGGCCAAGGCAGGCGAATCACCTGAGGTTGGGAGTTCGAGACCAGCCTGACCAACATGGAGAAACCCCGTCTCTACTAAAATTATAAAGTTAGCTGGGTGTGGTGGTAGGCGCCTGTAATCCCAGCTACTTGGGAGGCTGAGGCAGGAGAATCATTTGAACCTGGGAGGTGGAGGTTGCGGTGAGCTGAGATCACACCACTACACTCCAGCCTGGGCAACAAGAGCAAAACTCCGTCTCGAAAAAGAAAATTTGGAAATCTGAGAAAAGAAAAACCCCCCACTGCAGAGCCCTCAATCCCACTTACTATAATTCAATTAGTTAGTATTTCCTTTTGTTCTTTTCCCTAGCATCTTTTTCTGACTGTTGAATCACAGCCTATTATTTTCACTTATCATAAATGAGCTAACACTTTCAGTGGCTTTATAAAATGTTACAGTATGGATATGATTATTTAGCTACATTCTCCACTGTTAGAAATACAGCAGTTACAAGTTTTTCCACAACCACAAATAATGCTGGGATTAACATTGCAAAACATATACTACTGTATCCTGAGCTAGCCCAGCATCTGACACACGGTAGGGAGTTTGAGAAATGTACTGAATGATTAATATAGTTTTTTCTGTATTTTGAAGTATTTCCTTAGTCTCAGAATGAAATCACTAGGTAAAGTATTTTTATGGTTCTTGAAATTGTGCTTCAAAAGGCTTATGCCAATTTTCAATGCTGTAAGCAACATGTTTTTGAAATGTTTGTTTTCATCTTTTTAAAATGTCAGTTTTTTTTAAGGTTTTTTCTTTTTTCTTTTTTAAACAAAAACAGGATTCCAGCATGTTGCCCAGGGTGGTCTGAAACTCCTGGGCTCAAGCAGTCCTCCCACTTCGGCCTCCCTAAGTGCTGGGATTACAGGTGTGAGCCAATGCGCCTGGCCTAAAAATGGCAATGTATTTTTGGAAGTGTTTACAATGTGCCAAACTGTTTAAATTCATGTTAACTGTCAGTAACAACCACTATGGGGTATGTATTATTAAAATATCTATCTGACTGATGGAAAAATGTAAATGTAGATAGGCTAAGTATCTTATCCAAGATCACAAAGCAGGCAAGTAACAGAGCCAAGATGCAAATCCAGGTCCAGCCTGACAACCACAATGGAGTGCTTATCAAAAACTGTTGCGAAACTGGCTGGGCGAGGCGGCTCATGCCTGTTTAATCCCAGCACTTTGGGAGGCTGAGGCAGGCGGATCACCTGAGGTCAGGAGTTCAAGACCAGCCTGGCCAACATGGTGAAACCCCCATCTCTATGAAAATACAAAAATTAGCTGGGCGTGGTGGTGGTGCCTGTAATCCCAGCTACTCGGGAGGCTGAAGCAGAACTGCTTGAACCTGGGAAGTGGAGGTTGCAGTGAGCCAAGATTGCACCACTGCACTCCAGTCTGGGTGACAGAGTGAGACTCTGTCTCCAAAAACAAACAAACAAAACTGTTGCTAAATTAATAGGCAAAGAATAATACCTTGCTATTTGTGATGGTTAATTTTAGGTGCCAACTTGACTGGGTTAAGAGATACCTAGATGGCTGGTAAAGTATTATTTCTGGGAGTGTCTGTGAGGGTGTGCCCAGAGGATACCGGTGTGTGAGTAGGTGGGAGGATCCACCCTTAGTATGGGTAGGTACCACCCAACAGGCTGGGGGCCTGGATAGAACAAAAAGGCAGAGGAAAGGCAAATTGTGCTCTCTCCTGGAGGTGGAATACCTTACCTTCTCCTACTCTTGGACATCAGAACTCCAGGCTTCATGGCCTTTGGACTTGAGGACTCACACCAGTGTCCTCTAACCTTTACCAGATTCCCAGGCCTTCAGCCTTGCATTGAGAGTTACTCCACTGGCTTCCCTGGTTCTGAGGCCTTCTGAGTTGGACAGAATGCTACGAGCTTCCCTGGTTCTCCAGTTTGCAGACAGCCTACCATGAAACTTCTCAGCTTTCATAAGTGCATAAGCTGATACCCCGAATAAAAAAGCCCCTCCTCCCATCCACCCACCCACCCATCCATCCATCCATCTATCCATCCATCTATCCATCCATCCGTCCATCATCCATCCATCCATCTATCCCTCCTACTGGTTCTATCATTCTGGAGAACTCATACTAATGTACCGCTTTAACCATACCGAGGCTTTCCCTATTTTCCAAGTGAAAATACTTTTGCTGTTTATCTGTTCAGATCCTTTGCAATTTCTCTATTAGGATTTTATTATTTTTCTTATAATTCATATCAACTCCTTAAATAACAATCTTCCTTATTCTAAAAACTATACTACATGAATGTAGCCTAAGAATATAAGATCCTTTTTGATAGCCACATCAAACTCTTGGCTTAAGTTTAAAATCAATGAAAATTTCTAAGTCCCTTTCCGAATTGCCTCTGAAAAGTCACATATTCCCTGTCCTGTAACTGATTTTCCAGTGCTAAATGCAAAATACAGAGCAGAATAATATCTCCTGGTTCAAACTGATCAGCAAGAATTCCTTATCGGCCGGGTGTGGTGGCTCATGCCTATAATCCCAGCACTTTGGAAGGCTGAGGCGGGTGGATCACAGGGTCAGGAGATCAAGACCATCCTGGCTAACACGGTGAAACCCCATCTCTACTAAAAATACAAAAAATTAGCCGAGTGTGGTGGCGGGGGCCTGTAGTCCCAGCTACTCAGGGGGCTGAGGCAGGAGAATTGCTTGAACCCAGGAAGTGGAGGTTGCAGTGAGCCGAGACTGTGCCACCATACTCCAGCCTGGACGACAGAGCAAGACTCTGTCTCCAAAAAAAAAGAAAAAAAGAATTCCTCATCAATATCATAACATGTTTTCATTAATTACAGTATTAATTTCTATCTCAATTCTAGAAAAGGGACAGCAGAGAGAGGTACCTGACTGATTGTTGCAAATTTTGGGTCTGGGTGTGGAAATGTCGAGGAGTTGAGTGACCCTGGATCTGATGTAGATTATACCTAGGTCCTCGTTTAACAGGCTTATTCATGGTGTGGACTGGTTGCATGAGATGTGCTGAGTCTTCAAAACTTGACCTGGGTACACTGGAATTCCAATTCCTTAAAGAGAATATTTCCACACAATATTACTGGTTTCCAAATTTAGTAGTCGATTTAGTGACTATACTTTGGCATATGAAAATAACAATTTCTTCCTTCTCCCATTCCTGTTTGTTTATGTCTCCCCCCGCCAAATAAACCAGCTACCAGAAGAATGGATATATGCAACTTAAATTATATAAAAAGAGATCTCCCTGACCCACAAATCTCACATATGTAACATAAGACTTACTTTCTGATAGGACCATTCTGAAGGTCTTCAATGTAGTTTTGTCTTTCTAAGCAATGTCCCCGGCACCTATTGAATACTGAGGAGAGGATAAACTGTTAGAAATAACTGTACAAAAAGCAAATCTTTCCAGAAAAAGCAAATTAAGCTGAAATTCACTATTCAAGCTGTTATATCTCACTACTTCCACATACATCTATAGACTTTTGGCAAGACTATCTTATACTGGAACAAACGAATTACAAACTTCTTTTTTTCCAAAATTTGAGAAATTCTTCTACATTTCCACCTTTAACTTTAATAAAAAGGGAAAAATAGTGACAACCCTCATACTTACATTCAATTGCATCATCTGGCCTCATGCCTTCTACATCAATCAAATATCTAACAAAACAACATAATTTGGGTCATTTATATATACGAAAAGAAAAAAATCAAGTTTTTTCAAAAAAGGTCCAATTTCAACTTACAGACATAGATATAAAAATCCTAAGAAAATATCAGCATATCGAATCCAGCAGTTATTAAAGAATGACATACTATGACCACAAAAAGACGTTTTTCAAGAATGTAAGGATGACCCAACTCCAGAAAATCTATTTATATTTTTATTTACATTAATGTAATTTAATAAACAAAAGGAAAGAAAGTGCAGAATCATTTTTTATCAAAACACTTTATACACTAAAAATAGAGACTTCCATAATATGACAGAGTATCAGAAACCAACAACAAACAAAAGACAAATTGGGAAAAATATTAACATTATATCTAAAAAATACTGTATAACCAACAGAAGGGCCAGAAACTTGGAAGTCACCATCACTGTCAGCCACTTCTTCCATACTCTTATCTTCAATTCACCACCAACTCCTGACAACAATATTACCTAAATATCTCTATAGAATATATCTGTATCTTTACACCAAAATGACCACCATGCCCTGGTCCAATCCATCATTATGCCTCAATTCCTACAAACACCTCCCAACTTGTCTCCTTGCTTCTACCTCTTTCCCTCTGCAGTGTATTCTCCACTCAACAGCAAAATGATAGGTTGAAAATACAAATTTGTATATATTCCCCACACTCATCCCCAACAAAAAAAATTCAATGGTTTTCTCTTGCTCTTAAGGTAGTGACTAAAACCCTAAACATAGCTCTGCATGGTTTTAGCTCCTGCCCATATTTCCAGCTCCATTTTAATGCCATACTACTCCCATGGCCCAGTCTCCCTGGCCAGCTCCTCCAACACAGTATGTTTTCCTGTTACATGGTCTCCACTGATCCTTAGGTTCAGAATTCTCTCCACGACATCCTTACCTGGTTAACACCTACTCATACTTCAGATATTTGCTCAGACCTTCCCACAGAAACCTCTAGCCCTCTTGTTGAAGTCAAATCCTCCATATTCTACGCTCCCATTGTACCACATCACTCTCCTTCTCAGCACTTGTTGGAGTTGTAATGCTATAGGCATGTGTGTGATTCTTTAATATCTACTCCCTCCCTAGACTGTTAGGATGCACAAAGAGCAGCTAGAGTCTCTTTGCTAGCACCCAGCACAGTGCCTACACATAATAGATGCTCAAGAGATATTTTCTGAATGAACAAACATAACTCAGTGCAGTGTGGCAACACCCATAAAAAGCATTAAGGACACATACTATTTGATTCAGAAATTCTATTTTGAGTGAAATTACCTCCGGGGCTACGGCATATGTATTCAAAAATATTTACATATAAATGTTTACTACTTCAATGTTTTATAATATCAAAAACTTCTGACTTTTGTGTTCATCGGTATGCAAAGAACAACGCAGCCCTTAAAAAGAATGAGTCCAAGTATTTTCATAGAAAGATGTCTATCACGTATTAAATTAAAAAACAGAGTATCTAACTATTATACCATTCAATAACATGTACACTTGTATCTGCATTTTTAGAGTCTGAAAAGATGTGTACTAAATTATTAATGGTGGTAATCTCTGGGTGGGGAGCAAGACTGCCTTCTACTTCATGTATTTCTATACCGGTTGCATTTTTTACAACAAGCTTACATTACCATTGTAAACAGACAAAAACAACTTTAAAATGGTCTGCCTCTGGGGTTGGCAACTTACCTGCAAATAAGGTAGCCGGTCCTGTTTAAACCATGAGTACAGTGGACACCAATAAGTTTGTCTATAAAAAGAAAATACAGGTTTAAGTAACTGAAGTAGATACACAAGTGTATAACATTATCACTGCCCTGAAAATGAATAACTCTCAAGAGGAATTGTTTTTTCTAGGAACATACTATAAAGAATCATCTAAGAGAAAGCCAAAACTCACTGCTTCTGGGAAACTTTGCATAGTCCCAATTAGACTCAGTGATGTAAACTGCAGGCCTGGTCAGACACTAACAGCTAAAACTGCAATGAGACAAACCCATCTATCTTCAAACAGAATGCCCATCAGCAACTGATTTAATTACACAAAAAGGGAGTGAAAGCAACAACAGGCTAAGAGAAGAATGAAATTTGTTTCTGAATGAAACAAATGAAATGCCTTCACTCTTGATATTGAATATTAAGGACAGTTTCCATAGTACTCTTGAGTTACCAAAGAACTTCTATTCCTTCTCTTGTTCAGTGCTCCACACACGCCACAGGTCTACTTGCTCTGTGAAGCACTCAGGTAAATAGCACTATTCACATTTTACAATGAAAAGGCAAGGCTTGGAGATGTAAGTCAAAAGCAGGCAAACAGTACAAGACTAGAATCAAGTCTAAGATTACATTATATCACAGTATTTCTTAGTTCATCCTTTTAAAAGCTTACATGAAGAATTTAAGTCTTCATATAATTTAAAAAATTATATGAGGAATTAAATTTAAAAACATGTAGTTTATCTTTGCAAAATCTGTGTCCGTGACTAGGTAGCGTCTGGTGAAGAAGGCACTCATCAGCCAGGTGTGGTGACTCATGCCTGTAATCCCAGCACTTTCCAGCCTGGCCAACATGGCGAAACCACATCTCTACTAAAGTACAAAAAATTAGCCGGGTTTTGTGGCGGATGCCTGTAATCCCAGATACTCAAAAAATAAATAAAATAAAATAAAAAATAAGGCACTCGGCTGGGGGCGGTGGCTCACGCCTGTAATCCTGGCACTTTGGGAGGCCGAAATGGGTGGATCACTTGAGGTCAGGAGTTCGAGACCAGCCTGGCCAATATGGCGAAACCCCATCTCTACTAAAAATATAAAAACTAGCCGTGTGTGTGGTGGTGGGCGCCTGTAATCCCAGCTACTCGGGAGGCTGAGGCAGGAAAATTGCTTGAACCCAGGAAATGGAGGTTGCAGTGAGCTAACATGGTGCTACTGTACTCCAGCCTCGGTGACACAGTGAGACTCCGTCTCAAAAAAAAAAAAAAAGAAAAGAAGAAAGAAGGCACTCATCATTGCCTGCCTGGATTACTACAACAAACTAATCTCCCTACTTCCATCTCAACTGATCCTCCATATAGCAGATGTTATTCTAAAACATAAGCCTGGCTGGGTTGTTTTTGCTTAAAAATCTCAATTTAGCATAACATGAAGCCCAAATTTAGCATGGCATTTAGAATCCTTCATAAACTGATATCAATCTGTCTTTCCAACTGATCTAAGTTCACAATGATCCTAACTATGATTTACAAGGGTCAATATGATCCACCTCTCTTCTGCCCACCCCCAACCTCTCTGATCCTGTTTCTCCTGCTCTTACCCTCACTCACTCCACTCCAGCCACACTGGGCTGTTTAACATTCCTCAAACATGCCTAGCATAGTCATGCCTCAGGGGCTTTGCACCTGCTGTTCCCTCTGCCTTAGAACACTCCTCCCCAGACACTCAATGGCTTGGTTCATTACTTCCTTTAAGGTTCTGCTCAAATGACATCTTCATAAAGAGGCCTTCCTAATCACTCACCTCTTCCCTCACCCCTTTATCGTGTTTTGTTATTCTCCAAAGCACTTATCACCACATATATTCCATATATTTATTAGGTTATTTCTCTCCCCTACTAGAATGTAAAGTATATAAGGGCAAGGACTTTGTTCTATTTCCACTTTTTAGAAAAGTGACTTCAACATAGGTTATACAATTATTTGTTGAAAATGTACATATGAATTCCATGCCTTTTCACATTATCTTCTAGTTACACAGGAGGCTGCGTCTCCATGGCTTTAAGCCCTGTGCCTTTTGTGCCTAATCCCCAAAACTAGGCTGTCCTTATCTCATCCTGGCAAAATTCTCGTCCCTGCAGCTCGAATGTTGTATCCTGTCAGGTCTTCCTCAATCTCCTCTATATTCTCACTGCACTTAATTTATTCTTTTATTATGATGAACTGTCTTTTTTGTCCTTTTTTTTTTTTCCCCCCCCGAGACGGAGTCTTGCTCTGTCGCCCAGGCTGGGGTGCAGTGGTGCAATCTCGGCTTACTGCAAGCACCGCCTCCCGGGTTCACGCCATTCTCCTGCCTCAGCCTCCCGAGTAGCTGGGACTACAGGCGCCCACCACCATGCCCGGCTAATTTTTTTTTTTTTTTTTTTTTTTTGTATTTTTAGTAGTGATGGAGTTTCACCCTGTTAGCCAGGATGGTCTTGATCTCCTGACCTTACGATCCGCCCCGCCCGCCTCTGCCTCCCAAAGTGCGGGGATTACAGGCATGAGCCACCGCGCCCAGCTTTTTTGTTCTATAATTAACCCACATCTTAAGCCACATGCACTACATGTTTATTTTCCTAGATAACTGTGAACTGCTATAATAAAAAACAAAGACTGCTATCACTTATGTGTCTTCATGCTCTAACAACAAATCTAAAAGGATCTCAGTGTTTACTGAATCAATTTGTTTTCTCAGTCCCTACTAGTTCCAGAAGAGAGTGGAGAGTGCAGTGTCCTCTTTTTATCAGTGAGCCTGGTATCTGTGGGAAGGGATTATAGCAGAGGTAGCTAAAACTGATTACAAACAAGGTCCCAAACCTGCTATGGTAGTGGGTACTGCAAGACTTAGACAGTCAGCACAATTCAGCGGAAGACCAACATGAAGTTCAGTCTATCCAACTGACTACAATCAGTGTAATATGTGAACAACTAAGATTTAAAAATGTGTTCTCATGTATTCATAAGGACCTCCTAGCCCTCACAGAACAAATGAAGTGCTATATAAAAATTTCACACACAAGAGTCTGGAAGCAGTGAATAGGCCATCAGCTGTAACCTCGTATCTTAAAAGGTAGTATTTCTGTGACGACAGCTTACACAAATGAGAAAGCCAAACCTCTCAAGTTTTAAAGTTAAAGTACAGGGGAAGATCTGTGAACAAGGTTTGACATAATTAAAAGCTAGTGTCTACATTAAGTGAGTGACTGGGTTACAATTTGAAATTTGATCTTCAAACCCACTGATCCAGTCTCTATCTCTCACCTTCCATTCCCTATCTTCCCATCTCTGTTTCTATTCTTTCTCCACTACTCCATCACATTTTTTAAAAAGGAGTATTTACTGTCAGATTTATGTAATAAAGTGTACACTCCTCAAGCTAAATTTGGAAAGAAGACAAATGCAGCCTTTGTCCTGTGGGTGCCAGTGGCTTTCCAAAGACAAAAGCTTCTTCAGTCTTAAAATATGGCAAATATCATGTTCTTTCTAGCAGGTAGATACCAGAAAAAGGCAACTGGATCCTTAAGAAAAAGAACCTATTAAGTTCTATTTTTAAAAGAGTAAGGTAAATCTTAAAGCAGGAACAAGAAAGCACTAGCCTTTGGCTTAAGTTCTCCCGTGTGAAGAATAAGAGGTGGTGGTATCCTTCCCCATCTGCACTCAAAGCAGAAAAACAGCAGAAATAGCTTAAATACCTATGACAAAGGGGCAATTTCACTGGCGCGCTCCTTCTTGTTTTGCGTCTGTCCCATTCCTAATCTTTGCCCTTTCTTGTCTCTTTCACATAACTCTAAGACTCAGAGTTTTTAAATCTTTTCTTCTACCTCTCACTTCTTAACAAACATACAAGACAAAAATAACATTTTAATTTTATTGTATATTTCCCATTCAAATTAAAAAAGAGAGAAAGATGAGTTAGTTCAGTTCTTCAGCTCATATTTTGCACTAAAACTAATTTAACTTTCCAAAGCAAGTTAAATTATTTGTGATCAACAAAAGGAAAAACATCTTACCCTATTAGCACCACCTCACATTTTCATCATCTTAGCATCATATATAATGGGTCAAAGGTTAGAACTATAAAAAATACCAAAAATCCCCAACCTCATTCATAATGCACACCGCAGTTCAGATAAGAACAAAAACTCACCATTATCTTTATTTTCTTTCAAAAACCCATTAACAGCGTGTTTGAATTTACAAATAGTCTCGTCATCAGGCACTTGATGTCCAACTGTAAATATTTTTAAGTAAAGAACAGATTCTGGCAAATCCTATAAAGCAAAACCATAAAAGATGTGCATTATTTCATTTGTAGAGAAATAATTAAAGAGTAATTAGGGAACCCAGAATATAAGCCAAGAGATTATAACAAACTTAATACGCCAGTATCAGAACATGCAATTCTGATAAAAGAGCTATTTTTTCCAACACTGACTTCAAGCAGAAAGTATCACTTGATTTTCAATAAAACTACATAATAGTCAATAGGTATACAAAACTGAAAGCAAATTCCATGTGAATGAATGCAAATTTAACTATAAATTATATAAACAGTTCCATTTAATATTTTACAATTCAAGGGCCCGTGCCTTCATAAAGCAGCTATGATTTAAGTAGAAGAGTAGAGAACAGAGTCAGAAGAACTTGGATTTGAATTGTGAGACAGAGGGAATTCCAGGCACTATTGAGAACTGATATCCTTGGGGTGGGAGAAAAGTAGATACAGATAAAAGACAGAAGAGGCTAAGTGAAAATCATTTTAACCACCCATAAGTGTGGTATAGTTCAGCGGCATTACATTCACAGTATTGTGTAACCATCACCACTGTCTATACCCAAAACTTTTTCTTCATCCCCGACAAAAAGACTTTGACCATTAAACCGTAATTCCCTTTTCTCCCCACCTCGTAGATCCTTTAGTCTGTTTTCTGTCTCTGTGAATTAGTCTATTCTAGGTACTTCGTAAAAGTGGAATCATATATTTGTCCCTCTGTGTCTGGTTTATTTCACTAAGCATGTTTTTAGGGTTCATCCATATTGTAGCGTGTATTAAATTTCTTTTTTATGGCTGAATGATATTCCATTGTGTGCAGATACTGTTTTGTGTATCCATTCACCTACTGATGGACACTTGGGTTGTTTCCACCTTTTGGCCATTGTGAAAAATGCTGCTGTGAACACTGGTGTACAAGTATTTGTTTAAATCCTTGCTTTCAGTTCTTTTAGAACTGAAGCTCTGAGTTCAAATGGAAAGTATCAGCATGAACTCATGATGTACTTTAAAAACAAACATATTTCTTAGCACCATCCACAGAAAAAGACTAGTAACAATGAGCCTAGGAGCACTGAGCACCTCTAGCACTCAGACTCTAATCTTTAAATAGCATTCCCACCAAACAGGAATCAAAGCTCCTTGGGAAAATGGCTGAGTTCAGGGTAGAACAGGAAATGTACAAGATAAGCCTGGAATTTTTTTCATACAAACAGCAAAGAAAGAGTAATCAAAGGTACTAGGGTTGTGTCAAAAGGACTCAGGAGACAATCTAACAAGCTCCAACTCTCCAAAGATAGGGCCTCAATTTGTGCTTCAATTAAAAAAAGAGAGAAATAACTACATTCGAGTTTTAAGTCATCCTTTTTCAAGCCTGTTTTATCTTCTGTAAAATTATGTATTAATTGTAACCATTTTATCCTCTGAGCTTAGCAAAGAAAAAGCACTCAATAGGAGATATTAGTACAACTGCTACTTTATCAGCACAGGATTGTTGAGAGGATTAACTACGTTAATACATGTGAAAGCACTTTTTTTTTTTTTTTTGAGACGGAGTCTCGCTCTGTCACCCAGGCTGGAGTGCAGTGGCCGGATCTCAGCTCACTGCAAGCTCCTCCTCTCGGGTTCACGCCATTCTCCTGCCTCAGCCTCCCGAGTAGCTGGGACTACAGGCAACCGCCACTTTGCCCGGCTAGTTTTTTGTATTTTTTAGTAGAGACGGGGTTTCACTGTGTTAGCCAGGATGGTCTCGATCTCCTGACCTCGTGATCCGCCCGTCTCGGCCTCCCAAAGTGCTGGGATTACAGGCTTGAGCCACCGCGCCCAGCGCACTTTTTTTTTTTTGAGACGGAGTCTTGCTCTGATACCCAGGCTGTCATGCAGTGGCATGATCTTGGCTCACTGCAACCTCTGCTTCCCAGGTTCAAGAGATTCTCCTGCCTCAGCCTCCTCAGTAGCTGAGATTACAGGCATGTGCCACCCACACCTGGCTAATTTTTTTGAATTTTTAATGGAGACGGGGTTTCACCATGTTGGCCAGGCTGCTCTCGAACTCCTGACCTCAGGTGATCCACCCGCCTCAGCCTCCCAAAGTGCTGGGATTACAGGTATGAATCACCGCATCCGGCTGAAAGTACTTTTTAAATGGCAAACTGCTGTACAAATATTAACAAATATTAGATGTTACTGTTTCCAAAAGCCATAGAACTGGTCAGAAGAAGGATCATTCTTTCGCACCAAGATGCTAAACGGGGCCAACAGAACATATGAATCCCTGTATTGTATCAACAGATACTGGGAAAAGAAATCATAAACTCAGAAAACTTTCTTTTACATGATGCTTACACATGCTCAAGCAATGGCTTAAAATAAGTGCTAAGAAATATTGGATATTCCTTTCTTTCCTCCAGGCCACTGCTAGTATTAATAAGTTTACTTCATTTTCAAAATATAGAATATGGAAGCTTATAGAATTTCTTAGGCACACACAGAGCCTACTGCCAAATATTTTAGTTCAATTCATGTCTTCAATTTCATTTGAGACAGCAATTAAAAACATGTAATTAAAGAAATCACTTGGTTCTCTTTTAAACTTACTACCCATCAGAGAAGGCCAGGCTTCACGTTAGCACAAGATGATTACTGAATTATTACTGAATTACTATAAATTATTTCAGGATCAGAATGAAGAACGTTCTTTTCAATGAAGGGTTCCACTTACCTCCGGTTTATAATAGCGTTGAGTATATGTTAAATCAATAATCAGTCCAAGTTCTTCATTTTGTTCTCGGATTTTGTTAAAAAGATCCAAAGGGGAAAAGCATTCTTCCGGAGCAAGTTTCTTTTCAAAACTCTGTCAGAGAGAATGAAACAAGAGCAAACATGTGCTTAAAATCCTGCACTGCATTAGGCATTTATTCAAGTCCTGTGATGCTAACATATAACGAGATTAAAAGGAAAGTTTCCATTCTCCTGGAACACAGAAGGTATGTTATAACAATCCTTTCTTCCCGAGTGGTCAGAAAGAAAAAAATAAGCCCACTTCTATATGTGTATTTCTGTATTTGTTTCATGTTAGTCTCCTAATCAGACTGCAAACACCCAGATTTTATTCACCACTGTATCTCCAGCTCCAAGTGGAGTACCTATCATATTTAGTGCTTATAAATATATCTTTCTTTCTTTTTGAAACAGGGTGTTGCTCTGTCATCCAGGCTGGAGTACAGTGACACAAATATGGCTTACTGCAGCCTCCACCTCCCGGGCTCAAGCAATCCTCCCACGTCAGCCTCCCAAGTAGCTGGGACTACAAGCACGAACCACCACACCTGGCCTTTTTTTTTTTTTTTTAAAGAGATAGGGTTGGCCGGGCGCAGTGGCTCATGCCTGTAATCCCAGCACTTTAGGAGGTGGGAGGATCACGAGGTCAGGAGATTGAGACCATCCTGGCTAACACAGTGAAACCCCGTCTCTACTAAAAATACAAAAAATTAGCCGGGCGTGGTGGTGGGCGCCTGTAGTCCCAGCTACCCGGAGGCTGAGGCAGAAGACTGGCATGAACCCGGGAGGCAGAGCTTGCAGTGAGCCGAGATCGCGCCACTGCACTCCAGCCTGGGTGACAGAGCAAGACTTCGTCTCAAAAAAAAAAGAGATAGGGTCTCGCCATCTTGCCATGTAGCCCAGGCTGATCTCAAACTCCTGAGCTCAAGCAATCCTCCTGTCTCAGCCTCACAAAAAAATATTTGTTACATGTCTACATATACGATGGCTTTCATTGCTGAATATTCTTTTATGTATGTGGCTTATTTTTGAACTTTGTGCTCTGTTCCCTCAATCTGTCTGGCTACTCAGGGGCCAGCAATGTACTTTTTAAAAAATAGACTAGTTTGGCTGGGCGCAGTGGTGCACACCTGCAATCCCAGCACTTTGGGAGGCCAAGGCGGGCAGATCACGAGGTCAGGAGATTCAGACCATCCTGGTTAATACGGTGAAACCCCATCTCTACTAAAAACACAAAAAAATCAGCCAGGTGTGGTGGCAGGCACCTGTAGTTCCAGCTACTCAGGAGGCTGAGGCAGGAGAATGGCGTTAACCCAGGAGGCAGAGCTTGCAGTGAGCCAAGATCGCGCCACTGCACTCCAGCCTGGGCGACAGAGTGAGATGCCATCTCAAAAAAAAAAAAAAAAAAAAGGCCTAGTTTTCAGAGCAGTTTTAGGTTCACAGCAAAACTGAGCCAAAAGGCCAGGCAGCTCCCACGTGTACTTTGCCTTCCCCACCCTACCCAGACTCCCCCACTATCCACATTCCATACCAGTGTGGTCCATTTGTTACAAATGAAGAACCAACTTTGACACATTGTTATCACCAAAGTCTAGAGGTTAGGTATGCATGACTCATTCTATGTTATGCATTGTATGTATATATTATGTTATGTATATTTTGCCACACCAAAAAAAAAAAATGAGAGAAAGAACTAAGTTCAAGTTTTGATTCTTCCTTCTCTGAGCCTGTTTCATTATCTACAAAATAATTTATTAGTTGTAACCACCTATCCGCTGAGCTTAGTGCAGAATAAGCACTCAGTAAGAGATATTAGTACTACCGTTACTTCATCAGCATAGGATTGTGAAATACATTAATATATGTAAACCCCTTTTATGTATCCACCCTTACAGTATCACACAGAATAGTTTCACTTCCCTAAAAATTCCCCGTGTCTCCAACACCACCTTCTTTTTGGAGACAAGGTCTTGCTCTGTTGCCCAGGCTGGAGTACAGTGGCACGATGACGGCTCACTGCAGCCTTGACCTCCTGGGCTCAACTGATTCTCCCACCTCAGCCTCCTGAGCAGCTGAGACTACACGCACACACTACCACACCTGGTTAATTTTTGTACTTTTTGTAGAGACAGGGTTTCGCAATGTTGCCCAGGCTGGTCTAAAACTCCTGGCCTCAAGCGATACACCCACTTTGCCTCCCAAACTACTGGGATTACAAACATGATCCAACAGGCCTGGCCTGAAACGACTCATTTTTAAGCCCAGACACGCAGAGAAGCTGACACAGCAGCTGAAAAAGGAAATCTGATCTATGAGTCACAAATTAAGTAAATTCCCAAAACGTTTCAAGTGGGCTTCTCCTAATACTAATCTGAGCTATGCTGGGGAAGTCTAATAAGACATGGAATCTAGAAAACAATTATTTGTCTTCAGCTTCTCATCTTTTTTATGGCTGTCAAAAGCTTTCCCCTCCTATCCCTCCTATTCCTTTCCTAAACAAAAACACAATCTTCAGATTTTCCCCACTGAGATCCTGACCTTGATGATCTGGGGGATATTTCTGATTGTGACCATGGGAGGAAAGGAGTCCCAATGGCATTCAGTGGGTAAGGGTTACAAATTCTAAACAACTTGCCAAATTCAGGACAGTCCTACAAATGTGTCCCACATCCTGAATTGCTTTTGGATGTCCTATTCAACATTAATATAGATAAAAAGCTGTTCATATTTAGCGTGGCCTTAGAACCTAACTCCATTTCACAAATAAACACAAAGTATTTTTTGTACAATATTAATACATATTGAATTTTCCAGGATAATAATCACCTTATTAACCAAATGAAGATTATACTTTGTTTTGTTTGGAAATCTATTACGGAAACTCCTACCACTAAAGCAATATAAGCCACCTAGATCAGTCTACACTTGTAGTTCTTGAATTCATTGCGCAGGCAACTATGTCTTTTAATTCAGTCATGTCCAAACATTTATATATTGAAATAAATATTATTGTATTATAAATTACTTTTATTTTTTATATTATAGTTAGGGTGTTAATTGGTATTTTTGTTTAAAATATGAAGTAGGTTGTATGTACCTATGAACTTCATTTCAGGATAGTAAAGGGGTCATTACAAAGTATTTGCTATAAAAAGAGAAAATGGAATGTGATAGAGCGGAGAACAGTGTTCTGCATGGTGAACTCAGATACCTGAAAGAATACTGAATTAACTTTTGCTTACCTTTTGCAAGGGAACTTTGAAAGCAATGAAACGAGTCCCAGGCATCCGCTGTCCAACTGGGAGATAGTCTTTCCACCTATTAGATACATTTTTTTTGTTAGGCAAATTGTATGTCAGCCTTGTTTCCTTGCATAGAATAAGGCTTCCTGAAAATGGGAATCACAGCCCACAGAACATGTCCTCTCTTCTCTCCGCTTTGCATTTCGCCACTCCACTTATTAAACTCCACCAAGTAACAACCTATACTGCCCTCCTCTCCTGTTTCCCCATCATGAAAACGAACACAAGCCAACAAAACAGTACAACTCAAATAAGGCCTATATAAAACCAGAGATACCCAGAACTCCTGTATCTCTGTTAAACTTGGCCCAGTACCAGAAACTAAAGTGCCATTAATACAAAAATATTCACTGAAATAGTTCAAATTCAATTATTTCACTTCACGGTTTTAGTTTTCATACGACTGATGACATCAAGTTCAATTAGTAGGAAACTTCAAGTCCATATTTTAAGAGAAAACCTGCTAGAAGAGGGGCTGTGAACTTCACTTAATAATGCTAGGAACTGGCCAGGCGCGGTGGCCCACGTCTGTAATCCCAGCACTTCGGGAGGCTGAGGCAGGTGGACCACCTGAGGTCAGGAGTTGAGGCCAGCCTGACCCACATGGTGAAACCTCGTCTCTACTAAAAATACAAAAAAATTAGCCGGGTGTGGTAGCGGGCGCCTGTAATCCCAGCAACTTGGGAGGCTGAGGCAGGAGAATCGCTTGAAACCGGGAGGCGGAGGTTGCAGTGAGCCGAGATTGGACCACTGCACTCCAGCCTGGCAGACATCCTACTCAAAGAGCGAAAATCCCTCTCAAAAACAAAAACAAAACAAAACAAAAAAACAGATTGGAAGAAAACAAACAGAAGATTCACTGCAATTAGAACCCAACTGCAATAGATCAGGCAAGACCTGTATTAGGGTACTGACAGAAAGTGACAGTCAAAAGATAGGAGATAAAATGAAGAGAATTTATTGAGGTATGAGATGGTGGAGGATGGTCGCAAGGAGTAAAAACTGTTCACTGCACCTACCTGCAAAGTCTCAAAATTAATCATTTGTACGTATAAAGGAGTATATTTCAAACGAGGCCTGTTAGGAAGTAAAGTATGTTCGTTGTGATTTCTGGAAACAATACAAACCAACTTTCCATGTGAGATCTCAGGGCACTACTACTGCTGGGTTCCTAACTCAAACCATTACCCTTTCCGTGCCAACGTTAACAAGGAACTGAGGAGATTCCATCTTGGGAATTAAGGAGTGTCCCCAACACTAACAGTCCCACCTTAAAGCAATCCTTCCGTATTTTACCTAAGAGCAATGGCCAGAACCTCCCTTTTACAAGAATATGGAGAAATCACAGGACCTTACAGACATCGCCCCTTTCAGCTACAGCGGGTGGCGCAGAGGGTCAAAGCCTCAAAGCAAGGGACGGACAAGTCAAGCTTGCGACGGCAAGAGTGGCAGGCAGAGACCACAAACGATGAAGCCCAGACCCAGAAACCACGAGCTGGAAAGGCCACGCCAAGGGACCAAGACATATTTACCTTTCCGGGATGTGGTTTCCGCCCTTCTTCTTGGCTGAGGAGCGTCCTGAAAAGTCGCGTCCCCGACCCCAGCCACTGCGGGGATGATGCCACTGGCTCATGTGGGTCCCAAGAAGCCGCCCACCCAATGCCAAGCCGGCCAAAAGCGCCAGTCCGGCGCCCTCAGTGCCAGGATAAGACCCTAGACCGGAAGAGACTCGGCAGCCACCCACGCAGCGCTCCAGCGTCTCGCTATTGCGCATGTGCCACCGCCGGTCGTGATGGCGTAACCACGCTGGCTTACTGAGACTCCTGATTTGTAAACAGGACTTTGGTGACCACAGCGCCCTCTTTAACCAGAGGCCGGTAGCACTGGTCAATAAGGGCGTGTTTGCACCCTTCAGAATTCAAACAGTGAGGCACGGGGAAGGGCCTCTGCCAGATCTGTCCCCCGCCCCGGTTCCTTGGGTGTTCTTCTAGATAGCTACCAGTGCTTACATTCACATTTTGCATATTGTGTGTAAATATTTACCTTCACATACATGTATATCCTCTATTTTTATACAAAAGGAGTAACTGTACATATTCTACAATCTACCTTGAACACTGATTTTCCCAGTCAATTTATGCATACATAGATTCTATTTTGTAATGGCTATAGGGAATTTCATTGCTTGTGAGTAACATAATTAAAAATACCATAATGTAGTTAGCCAGTTCAGTATTAATGGACCTTCAGTTGTTTTCAGGTTCCTTTCAAATCTTATTACAGACAATGCTGCAATATGAATATCCTTATACATATATACAACTATATCTAAATTCCTAGAAGTAGAATGAAAAAAAAAAAAGAAAAGAAAAAAAAAAGAAACACGTTGAATTCTGCTAAAAGTGGAGCTACAAAGGACATCATACTCTATAGTAGCTCTGAAAATAGAATAGAGTACTAAATTCCAGATTAAACTGTAAGTAATTATGATTGCAGATTTTTTTTTTTTTTTCTTGAGACCCAGTCTCGCTCTGCCACCAGGCTGGTGTGCAGTGGCGCCATCTGGGCTCATTGCAACCTCCGCCTCCCGGGTTCAAGCAATTCTCCTGCCTCAGCCTCCTGAGTAGCTGGAACTACAGGTGCATGCCACCACACCCAGCCAATTTTTTCTATTTTAGTAGAGACAGGGTTTCTCCATGTTGGCCAGGATGGTCTCGATCTCTTGACCTCATGATCCGCACTCCTCGGCCTCCAAAAGTGCTGGGATTACAGGCTTGAGCCACCACGCCCGGCTGATTGCAGATTTTTGAAAGAAATTTTTACTTTTTAGTTTCTAATTTATGAAAGTACCTTACATATATTTTTAGTAATCTTTGCAACCATTTTAAAACTGGGTAAACTGAGGATGAAAAAGGTCAAATTGATTTTAATAAAGCTAGACTGTTAGCTTTATTAACATTTTTGAGACAGTAATTTTCCATACAGTTTTAAATCCATAAACATTTACAATTCTGAAAATTTCCACATCATGAAAAATGTATCAATATTCATAAATTGTTCATTGGAAAAAGAAAAAGGTTAACAGAACATAACAAACTTACAATTAGGAACATTTAATTATTTGTTGTTGTTGTTGCTGCTGCTGTTGTTGTTGAGATGGAGTCTCTCTCTGTCACCCAGGCTTGAGTGCAGTGGTGCCATCTCGGCTCACTGAAACCTCCGCCTCTTGGGTTCAAGGAATTCTGCCTCAGCCTCTCGAGTAGCTGGGACTACAGGCGTATGCCACCACACCTGGCTAATTTTTGTATTTTTAGTAGAGACAGGGTTTCAACAACTGGGCCAGCCGGTCTTGAACTCCTGACCTCAAGTCATCCGCCCACCTCAGCCTTCCAAAGAGCTGGGATTACAGGTGTGAGCCCCCGCACCCAGCCCACATTCCAATTTGACATTAAATTATAAAATATTGTGGCCGGGTACGGTGGCTCACGCCTGTAATTCCAGCACTTTGGGAGGCCGAGGCAGGCAGATCACTTGAGGTCAGGAGTTTGAGACCAACCTGACCAACATGGTAAAACCCTGTCTCACCAAAAATACAAAAATTAGCTGGGCATACTGGCTCATACCTGTAGTCCGGGGTACTTGGTAGGCTGAGGCAAGAGACTGGCTTGAACACAGGAGGCAGAGGTTGCAGTGAGCCAAGATTGTGCCATTGCACTCCAGCCTGGGCAACAGAGCAAGACTCCATATCAAAAAATAAATAAATAAATAATACAACATTATTTTGGAAATTATTAAAAAATCCAATAGGTGTATAGTAGTCCAAAACTACAAATGATACAAATGTCTATGGACATGACAAGACACAAAATGTAACATAAATCTTTCAGAAGCTAGAAAAGCTGTATTGGGCTTACCTTTCAATTTGCTAAAAGACACAATATTGGGGTGAGAACAAACTCAGGTATAGTTGCCACAAGAAAATCCAGACGAAGGGAGAATAGGAGTTCTAGAAAGTATTAAGACATAATAATGAATAACATAAATGAAGTAATATGACATAAAACTAAATGGAAAAAATATATTATGATTATTTCCTTCAGTGTACAGAAGTCATGGAAGTTCCGGACTATCTAGCTACATAAAAAATACTAAATTGTCTGTTCTGTTAATACAACATAGGTGTATCGAATTGTTTGTCACAGAAACCAAAAAATTCACACAAATATCTTTTTTCCTACACCCTGACTTTGCCTGTTTCCTATTCTCCACTAAATGCTTTAACTCTTCATTTGGCCTGGGCTTTGCACCCAAGCATGACTGACAGGAAATCCTAAAGGCCCCAGATTCTATAGTGGCTGTTTGCAAGGGAGAGGAGGCTATAAGTAACTGCCACACTGGATCCTCTTATGTGAGAAGAAAGAAAGTATCCTGAATGCTTCTTGCGTATAAAACAGCGGGAAGGCAGGGCGTCTGTGTGGCCCAAGGAGCCAGAGGTAGCAAACTATGGGCAAAAGAATTGTGACCACAGGCTAGAAGAGGGAAGGTCTGCAGTCAGCCTTGTCTTCTACCTCTCTGGTGTTTGCTTCTCATGAGCAGAGTCTGTTTTCCAAACATCAGGACACTGAAAAGAAGACTCCTGCTCTGGAAGTTGACAAGAAGTAATATCCACGAATGTAAAAATGCAAGATCAAGGCTCGGCCCAGAAACAATGCCTAAAATCAAGGGGTTAAAAAAGGAGAGCAGAAGAGAGATCCTGGTTCAACCTGGCCCAGCCCAAAGAAGGTAGGATTCAAGGAGAAGAAACTAAAAGAGAAGACTCTTGGAACACATCATTTCCTACAACGAGTAGTCAATGAACTGTGCTCCCCAAACAAATTACAAAAGAGGGCTCTTTAATCCCTTCCTTTGGCCCTTAAAAGTGGCAGTAGGGCTGGGCGCAGTGGCTCACACCTGTAATCCCAGCACTTTGGGAGGCCAAGGCGGGCGGATCGCGAGGTCAGGAGATCGAGACCATCCCGGCTAACACGGTGAAACCCTGTCTCTACTAAAATTACAAAAGAATAGCCGGGCGAAGTGTTGGGCACCTGTACTCCCAGCTACTCAGGAGGCTGAGGCAGGAGAATGGCGTGAAGCCAGGAGGTGGAGCTTGCAGTGAACTGAGATCATGCCACTGCACTCCAGCCTGGGCAACAGAGCGAGACTCCCTCTCAAAAAACAAACAAACAAAAAAAAAAAAGTGGCAGTAAATTCCTTAATCAGATTCACTGAAATGGTTTTAGAACAACTGCAATTGCTCAACTTAGACGTCCCTTTCCTTTCTCCCCAAGGATATTGTGTGTGTACTACATAATTATAAATGCATAGCATTATATAATATGAAATAAAACATATAAAATATAAATGTTAATTATATGAGTGAACATTTATGAGAAACATTCAGATGATCTCCCTAACATGAGAGCCTGGGGGCAAGTGGGACTATCACGTCTGTCTTGCAGATTTCACCTCCCCAGAGCTCAGCCACTTAGTGCTGTTGCAGCTTTCCTATCACCTCTGCCAGCCAATCCTGTCTTGTTGGGAATTTGATCTTCCTATTGGCTATGGCAGACCTTTAAACTGCCTGCTTTGTGACATCATTCTCCCACCAAACCTACCACCACCTGGTAGAATCTTGGGGTTTGCTGGGAGTGGCCTGTACATTTGTATCATCGCAAGTGGCCAGTGACCAGTGAC
>NC_037681.1:94452966-94467785 GCF_003255815.1 Theropithecus gelada
AAAAAAAAAAAAAAAGAAAATGAAATCAGAGTCTTTCTGAAAGTGTTCATTACAACAGAAATAGAGAAAAACCCGAAGTGGCATAGAAAAGTAGCAATATGTTCTGAGATGTTTCATTTGTGATAATCTCCCTCCACTAATATTTCAACTTTCGTATTTTTAATTTAGTGATGTTTAGTGATGTTTTAAATAATATTCAGCCAGGTACGGTGGCTCACACCTGTAATCTCAGCACTTTGGGAGGCCATCTCCCTCACTAATATTTCAACTTTCGTATTTTAAATTTAGTGATGTTTACTGATGTGTAGTAATGCTTTTAATATTCAGTTGGGCGTGGTAGCTCATGCCTGCAATCTCAATGCTTTGGGAGGCTGAGGTGGGTGGATCGCTTGGGCCTGGGAGTTCGTGACCAGTCTGGGCAACATGGCAAGACCCCTATGTCTACAAAAACTTTTAAAAAATGAGCCAGTGTTGGAGGTATGCCAGCTACTCAGGAGGCTCAGGTGGGAGGATCAGAGGACTGCTTCAGCCCAGGAGGTTGAGGCTATAGTGAGCCATGTTCACACCACTGGACTTCATCCTG
The DNA here is from genome assembly GCF_003255815.1 of Theropithecus gelada. Lineage (NCBI taxonomy): Eukaryota > Metazoa > Chordata > Mammalia > Primates > Cercopithecidae > Theropithecus > Theropithecus gelada. The sequence goes on from NC_037681.1 coordinate 94,453,550, forward strand.
GGTGACAAAGTGAGACCCTGTCACAAGCAAACAAACAAACAAAAGTAATATCCACGTTTTGGAGATTCCTATCTAAACTAGGTGGAAAGACAAAATGGAGAGTACTGGGTTATAAGGAGGCGGCTATTCTAGGGTAAGGAATTTGGGATTTTAATTAAAGCAGAAAGGGTCCCCTACTCTTTCCCCTTGGGATATACCCTGGAGAATGACAAAATGATTTTAAAAGAAAAAAATATATTTTAAATTTGAAAAACAAAAAAAAAGCAGAAGGACAACAGAGTGAAATCTATTCAAGATAGGGCAAAATGAAGTTGGTTTTAGTAAATGCTTTTATCGATGACCTAGGAAGGAAACAGGCTAGAATAGAGTGTCCCTAGGAAAAGCAACTTATCAGAAGTCACATTCAGTTTTTTTTTCTGTTGCCTTCTTGAACACAGATGACACTTGACAGTTTTTAATATAAACATTTTAGAAATATGTTTTAGAGGCCGGGCAGAATGGCGCACACCTGTAATCCCAGCACTTTGGGAGGCCGAGGTTGGCTGATCACCTGAGGTCAGGAGTGTGAGACAAGCCTGACCAACATGGAGAAATCCTGTCTCTACTAAAAATACAAAATTAGCCAGGCATGGTGGTGCTGCATGTAATCCCAGCTACTTGGGAGGCTGAGGCAGGACAATCAATTGAACCTGGGAGGCGGGGGTTGCAGTGAGCTGAGATCATGCCATTGCACTCCAGCATGGGCAACAGGAGAGAAACTCTCTCAAAAAACAGATATATATATATATATATGTTTTAGAAATGATGCCTCCAGGCCAGGCTCGGTGGCTCACACCTGTAATCCCAGCACTTTGGGAGGCTGAGGCAGGTGGATCACCTGAGGTTGGGAGTTCAAGATCAGCCTGGCCAACATGGTGAAACCCCATCTCTACTAAAAATACAAAAATTAACTGGGTGTGGTGACAGGTGCCTGTAATCCCAGCTACTCGGGAGGCTTAAGCAGGAGAATCTCTGGAACCCGGGAGGCAGAGGTTGCAGTGAGCTGAGATCTTGCCACTGCACTCCAGTCCATACGACAGAGCAAGACTCCATCTCAAAAGAAAAGATATGATGCTTCCTACAAACAAGAAACTAATAAGTGGTTACCTAGAGAGCTGGAGGACATGTAATTTGCAGTGTGCTGTTTCTAATTTTTAAATTATATGGATGTTTCTGCTATTAATAATAAAATTAAGTTTCTGAAAAAAGAATGTATCATTACTTGCATCAGAAAAACAATACCTTTGTGTGAAAAGTAGATTTCTAGTAAAAGCTGCTTTTTACTGGCCGGGCGCGGTGGCTCAAGCCTGTAATCCCAGCACTTTGGGAGGCCGAGACGGGCGGATCACGAGGTCAGGAGATCGAGACCATCCTGGCTAACACGGTGAAACCCCCTCTCTACTAAAAAATACAAAAAACTAGCCGGGCGAAGTGGCGGGCGCCTGTGGTCCCAGCTACTCGGGAGGCTGAGGCAGGAGAATGGCGTGAACCCGGGAGGCGGAGCTTGCAGTGAGCTGAGATCCGGCCACCGCACTCCAGCCTGGGCGACAGAGCCAGACTCAGTCTCAAAAAAAAAAAAAAAAAAAAAAAAGCTGCTTTTTAAAATCTTAATACTTTTTTCCAAAAACAGAGTACATACTGATTTGCAATGAACTGCTTTTAGACCTAAGAATAAAAAGTCAAGCCACATATCAGCCACATATCTCTAATTCCATATCTATCTAAATCAAATTTTCTGGAGTCCTTTGAACTTTCCTACATTCAAAACATTTTTTAATTGGATTCTAGCAGTTGTTTTTTTTAAGCTATGGGGATATCATTTTCCTGGATGTTGGAGATGATTATAATCTAGGTTTTGAGGATAAATATTACAGCTCTCATGATACTTTTTAAGGATTTTTTTCTGCTTGTTATGTGGCTACAACAATTTAAGTATTCTACTAAGATTAATACCTGTCATTTGCTGGGTAATATTCATAGAAATATGAATGAGCATAAAAATGGAATTCCTTTACTTATTTTTTGCATTCTATTTTGTACCAGTTTTTATTGAAATATCCACATATATTATGGCTATTTTACATTCACATTTACTGCGTTTTTCTGCTTGTTACACTTTTTGCTGATACAGTATCTCTATCTATATATGCTGGTTAGAAATTCATTCGTTCTATTATGGGCTGTTTCTTGGTTAATAGTATTCACTTAGAAAAGGAAAAAGTGAATTTTTTTTTTTTTTTTTTTTTTTGAGACGGAGTCTCGCTGTGTCTCCCAGGCTGGAGTGCAGTGGCGTGGTCTCGGCTCACTGCAAGCTCCGCCTCCCGGGTTCACGCCATTCTCCCACCTCAGCCTCCCAAGTAGCTGAGACTACAGGCGCCCACCACCACGCCCGGCTAGTTTTTTGTATTTTTAGTAGAGACGGGGTTTCACCATGTTAGCCAGGATAGTCTCGATCTCCTGACCTCGTGATCCACCCGCCTCGGCCTCCCAAAGTGCTGGGATTACAGGCTTGAGCCACCGCGCCCGGCCGGAAAAAGTGATATTATTCAGTTTCCTAATGTTGCATGTATGGTAGTAGCTTTAGTTAGTAATTTACTACATTCTGATGCTAGCTACATACCCCCAGTTTTCATTAATATCTATATATTGTTTTAATTCCATGATTTTATGTTTTTAATTATTTTGTCTGTTTTTTCAGAACTTACTATATCTTCATTATAAGTCATATGTAACCTATCACTTTTATTCATGTATGAATTATCACTGTTATTATTTTATAACTACTTTATAGACAAGCAGCCTGAAGCTCAGAGTTTAACTAGCTTTTTTCTTTCTTTTTTTTTTTTTTGAGACGGAGTCTCGCTCTGTCACCCAGGCTGGAGTGCAGTGGCCGGATCTCAGCTCACTGCAAGCTCCGCCTCCCGGGTTCACGCCATTCTCCCGCCTCAGCCTTCCGAGTAGCTGGGACTACAGGCGCCTGCCACCTCGCCCGGCTAAGTTTTTTTTTTGTATTTTTTAGTAGAGACGGGGTTTCACTGTGTTAGCCAGGATGGTCTCGATCTCCTGACCTCGTGATCCGCCCGTCTCGGCCTCCCAAAGTGCTGGGATTACAGGCTTGAGCCACCGCGCCCAGCCACTAGCTTTTTTCTTTCAAAAAGCATTTCTTGGCCGGGCGTTGTGGCTCACGCCTGTAATCCTAGCACTTTGGAAGACCAAGGCAGGCAGATAATCTGATGCCAGTGGTTCCAGACCAGCCTGGCAAACATGGCAAAACCTCGTCTCTATTAAAAATGCAAAAAGTTAGCCAGGCACAGGGGCATGCGCCTATAATCCCAGCTACTCAGGAGACTGAGGCATGAGAATTGCTTGAGCCCAGGGGGCGGAGGTTGCAGTGAGCTGAGATCAAGCCACTGCACTGCAGCCTGGGTGACAGAGTAAGACTGTCTCAAAGAAAAAAAAAAAAAAAAAAAGCATTTCTATCAGGTAGTTATTTTGACTTATGATAAAAAGCCAGGCTTGAAGAAGGCAAAGAATGACCTTTTAGATTTACCAATGGCCTGGGTTAAATATAAAGTCTGGGACATGTCACATGACCTGCAGAAGCAAAATGTGACACTAAGGATTATAAAGGTAATAGCTGTACTGTATTCTAGTAGATTAAAAAAAATGCCATATTAAAAGTTCTGATTTCCTAGTTTCTGGTCGATGCTAAGAGAAAAGACTCCTGGCAAGGAAGTCAGGTTCTGTAAACTGGTAATGATATTAACATAATGGTAAAACTTAAACAGGTCAATCTGACCTCTCTCAGACTCATAAAATGAAATGTTAGAACATCTCTAAGGACCTCCTAGTTCTAAAATGCTCCAATTCTAGGAAATAGTTATGGGTCTATACTAACCCAGATTCAAGGGAAAGCTAGGGAAGGGAGAAGGTTGCTTCTAGCCTAGGAAATAATGTACGAACCCAGACCACTTGGGTCTTCACATCTGTGTCCAAGTCAGAAGAGGACCAAACTGCCTCAGCACTCATGGCCATCATAAACTGTTTGGCTTTTGGTATCTCAGTGAGTATTGGTATTACAGGCTTCCTGATTGCAACAACCTTAAGATAATGCTGTTCTTCAAATAAGTGAGAATTTTTCAATCTCATCGGTTTTTTTCATCTCTCTCTTGTTTCCTACAGAAGATTTCCAAAATACGTCTTTACCTGGAACTGCAAATTCTCTGCAGCTCTCTCTTCCTGTGGTGAGCAATGTGGCTTCCTTAACAGGAAGCATCTCCAACTTCTCCAGAGCCTCTGCTCCAGCCATCAGCTCAGCATGGCTACAGCCATCAGCCTCTGGCACCTCCTTCCAGCCAATCATGGGCAGTGCCTACCTTTATCAACATTCTAGCACAACTATGTTATCTGGGGTTACTGGCATGTTGTCTGGGGTTACTGGCCAGAGCCATATCTCTACTTCAGCTGCCTCTTATCCAGGCATTTTTGAGTGGGATAGTACAGCAAGCACAGCAAAGAAGTCATCCTCACTCAGGGACTTCACTGTGACTGTCATTGACCAGAATACAGCTGTCTCTTCCATGTCTATGACAGCCCAGTATGATAAAACTTCAGATACCAATACTGTGGTCCCTCTGTATCCATCACTATCTGCCAGCCTTGTTCAGGGCACACTAACTCAAATTCCAAATCAGCAGGGCCATAGCCTGTCACTTCCCTACCAGATAGGAAGTCAGGTCTATTACTATAATCAAGGCACACTGGGACCTCAACTATCCTGCCTGCAATCCTATGGCTCTGTGTCATACACAGGATATAGGGCTTCTGCCCATCAACCAGAAATGGTGATGGTGCTAAAGGAGGTTCAGCCCACAAATGTCCTACCACCAGTCTCTACTTCTGGGATGTATTACTCTGTGTCTACTCAACCCATCACAGAAACCAGTGTTCAAGGTGAGTACAAACAGCAAGAAAGGAGAGAAATAATGTCAGCATTGAAAAAGAGGGTCAAATCTGTAGCTGTGTGATGAGTCCACGGATAGGTAGAATTTAAGTCCTGAGACTTCAACCACTATTATTGGGCAGTGCTCTCCATTTGCAGACTCTATGTGAGAACACCTTATAGGTGGGAAAGTGGAACACTATAATGGCCATCTATGCTACATGTAAGAGAGTCCCAAGAGTATACTCAGGGATACATTGTTTAGTGCCCTGACCGATCACTTCCTCTGCACTACCACGCTGTAATATCCTTCCTTAATCTATTACTTTAGTCTCTTTGGAAGGCAGTTCAGAACTCTTATTTTGGCAGTGACATTTTGATTTTCCTTAACTTACAATAGGATTTAAGACCTTGTGTTGAGAGATCCTCTCCAAAACAAACAGGCTCAGAATCTGTGCTTGCTTATGTATTTCATGAGGAAGGGCTCCACTCTTTCCCCTAGTCCATGGTGTAAAGTGTTCTTATTCTCTCAGGAGAGTGGAGAGAATTGAAAGGACCCTATAAGAATGTGAGGCTTTATAAAACATCTCCTATTTTAAAAATCACTTTCACTTTTTGACTTACAACAACCCTATGAAATGCAAAGAAAACCAAGAAACAATCACATCAAATGATAACCAGTAAGAGAACAGTCACTGCCAATCTCCTAATACAGGTCTTGTCCATGGTCCTTAAGAAGAGCTAGTAGAAATGCCTTGCCCATGTTGGAAAGGTATCCGATTGCTGCATTGGTGTGTAGGGGGAGCATCTCACTTACCAGAGACTGACTTCTTCCTTGATTCCTTTGTAGTGATGGAAACTTCCCTGGGGATGGATACGTCCCTGGGATTGCAATCTCCAAGCCAGACATTTTGTCTGCCACAAACTCAAGAATTCTCCAAGTCCTTCAGTAGCAGAAATACCCAGATACTTGAGAGTAACCCATCACCTGAGCTTGGGGACATTTCAATGATAACTCCAGTCCAGAGTCCTACTAATCTCTTGACACTGTCTCCAGTTCCAAGCCAGGAAAAAAATGAGAATGAGAATTTGGATGAGATTAAAACCAACCTTTCAAAGCCTCTAGATGTCTACCAGATCCTAATAGGAAATCAAGATCCTCCACTACTTCCTTTAGAAATCCCTGATATTCACCCACTTCTGGCCTGCATTGATCCTCTTGGCCAAGAGGAGCAGCCTGGTTCTGAAAATGCCGATCTAAGAAATAACAGCCTGAGTCTTGAGGACCAAGGGATATTTGAAAATGAGATTGAGTCTAGCAGTGATTTGGCAGACATCACTACATTGGTGGAGGATACTCACCTCCCCCCAATCTTCAGTTCCTTACAGGATCTTGACCTACCCAAAAGTCCCTCAGCAAAGACAGCCAAAGATACCAGTGCCATCAAGGTAAATCAGGTGCAGGAAAAGTCACGTGTCATAAAGGGTCACTCTGATCAAGACAGGAAGAACAAGCATAAAGCTTCCGAGCCTATCCAGGGTGCTCCGAAGGCCAAAATCCAGCCAAAGAACCCAGAGTGCCTATTAGAGGGAGAAGTGGTTGTTTGCAGTGCTACAGTCAGTGACAGTGCTTCTGTGAACAAGGCCAAGCATTCTAGCAACAAACCTCACAAAGCTGCATCCAGCAGGATCAGCAAAGCGAAGAGCCATGGCCAGGAAAAGACCAAAGGGAACAGAAAAAACAGCTCCAAGAAATCTGAAGAGAGTAAGCAGTCAGGGAACAACATCAAGGTAGAAGAGAAGCAAACCATTCCCAATATGAAGCGGAAGAAAAATCAACCTGAGCTTAGCCAAGAGATCTTTAAAAAGCCCCGAAGCTCCCTGGGCATGCACATGCTGGAGTCTGTGCAAGTTTTCCATGCACTCGGGAAAAAGATCGATAAGAAAACTGGATTCTCTTCCTCCAGGACCCTGGGAAGCTCAAGCAACACCCAAAACCGCCAGCCATTCCCAGCTCTCAAACCATGGCTGGATACCCAACGTGAGGGTAAAGGCCCGGAGAAAATTCAAGTCAAGGCCCAGAAACTAGATGGTAGTGCTGAAAAAGAGTGTCCATCTCCATCCCACTCTGAGTTGCCACCACCTGGGAAGGTCAAGTTGATACCTTTGCCCTTTCTGGCCCTGGACAAACCTCAAGCTCGACCTGTTTCTCGGCGGCCAAACCCTCCGGCCTCACGTAAGCCTGCTGTGGCTTACCCTGCTCAACCTGATTCTACTAACTCAGCTCAATCGACTGCAGTCAATCCATCCCGACCAGCTCCTAGCAACACATCTTTGCCAGGTCCTGCCACACCAGCTCAGCCAATTTCGACCAAAGCAACCCAACCTGGTTCAGCCAACCCTACCCAGCCTACTGTCCCTCAATCTGCAGTTTCTAGGCCATCACTCTACAAAACATCATCTTGTACTTCTCTGCATCGGGAGCCTGTTTCCACTGCTGTGACCAATCTCCAGTCACTGCCCAAGCCTCAAAATCAATTTCTAATCCAAGACTTCAGCTTCCAACCCCGTCCATGGAGGAAACCCACTGTTCCTGAGCCAGTAATGTCAACACCTATCACAGAAGAGCAGAGGCCAGAGCGTGAGGCCATGAAGAGAAAGGCTCAACAAGAGCGTGAGAATGCGGCCAAATACACCTCTCTGGGGAAGGTGCAGTTTTTCATTGAAAGGGAAAGAGAGATGGAAATTGCTGAATACTATGGCTACACAATCTAAGAGCTGAGATTGTTGGTTTTACTTTGGATACCGCTGGTTTTCCACATATATAGATAGATACTAATTTATTTATTCTGATATATTTTTAAAACATAATAAAGAAATGTAATAGAATTGATTAATAGATAAGTAATAAAGAGGCCTTTTCAGTTTTGAGATGCTGTTGACTGTGAGTTTTCTTTGGTGTGGGGGTGGGGATCAAAGATTGCATTAGAAAGAAGGAACTATGGCCAGGTGCAGTGGCTCATTCCTATAATCCCAGCACTTTGGGAGGCCGAGGTGGGTGGATCACCTGAGTTCAGGAGTTCGAAACCAGCCTGGCCAACATGGTGAAACTACAAATACAAAAATACAAACTAAAAACTAAAAATACAAAAATTTAGCTGGGTGTGGTGGCGGGTGCCTGTAATCCCAGCTTCTCAGGAGGCTGAGGCAGGAGAATCGCTTGAACCCGGGTGGTGGAGGTTGAAGCGAGCCGAGATCATGCCACTACACTCCAGCCTGGACAACAGAGCGAGATTCTATCTCAAAAAAAAAAAAAATGGAAGGAACTAAAAGTTGGATGGGAGAATAGACAGAAAGGGATAAGAATTGAGGAAACAGGAAGGAACATAGTCCAGGACTGAGAAGGTCAAATGGGGAGAGATTTTATGGGCTTATACAAGGAATCAGAAATGGGGAAAATGGCAGAAGTAAGATGCACAATCTGAGGATAGGACTAAAAGAATAAAATTTGGATATAAGTTGAAGATGGCAGAAGATGAGGCTGGGTGGACCAAAATAAATGTACAAAATCTCCCATGGATGATGGCCTTATGTCTCATAGCCTAGCAGATAGGTATTTCAGAAAATAAGATTCAGGACTCATCAACAGGTTTGGGTTACCTTATACATACATGATCACAGTTGGGAAAGTGAGTACAAAACATAGGGGAAATCTACCAGGGGAATGGCAAGGGCTCACAGCTCTCCAAGGTGCAGCTGATAACCGGGGGCCCAGCCAAGTGAACTGCAGCAGCATGAAGCTGGCCCAGGACAGACCCCAGAGTATGGGTCTCCATTTATTCAACCAACACCTATGCACGGGGCAGTGAGACGCACTACTTCAGTTCACCTTCACAACAACACACAAGACCAGTAACACTGTGCCACTTTACTAGTGAGGTTCAGCAACGGGCTTGGGTCACTCTGCATGCAAAGGGGGAAGGCCTGTGGGTCTCCGAAGTCCTCAGCGTTTGCAAGCGCCTGCAGGCAGCCAGCCTGGCTTTCAGACCACGGCATCCAGAGGTTACAGGCAGAGGAAATCAAGCTTCTGGAGGGACTTAAATATTAAGAGGCCCGCCAGATCCTCCTCTACCCATTCCAGCACGTGCAACCTTCTCGGCCATCACCATTAACTGAAGTACACCAGAAAAAAACGGCTTGGAGCGTCCATTTTCACAGGATGAGTGGTGGGCGCGCATGCGCCCTGGGTCCCCCTCCGAAAACCGCAAGACGCAGGCGCTCAGCTGTCCAGAGACGCTCCTTAGCGGGAGGGGGCCCCCCCTTGCGAGGCACAGGGGGAGGTAGAAAGGGTTGGGGGCGCTGGGGGGAGGGAGGGAGAGGAGAGGGTGGGGGAAGAGAAGATGGGGGCAGTGGATGGTCACCATGGGAAAATCAGTAATTCACTTTTTAAAAAATTAGTTTCTGATACCATAATTCACCTAACATAAAATTCACTGTTCAAAATCCATACGATGCGGCCGGGAGCGGCTGTATTCCCAGCACTTTGGGAGGCTGAGGCAGGCAGATCACTTGAGCTCAGGAGTTCAAGACCAGCCTGGCCAACATGGTGAAACCCCGTCTCTAATAAAAACACAAAAATTAGCCTGGCGTGGTGGTGTGTACCTGTAATCCCAGCTACTCAGGAGGCTGAGGCACAAGAATCGCTTGAACCTGGGAGGGGGAGGTTGCAGTGAGCCGAGATCGTGCCACTGCACTCCAGCCTGGGTAACAGAGCAAGACTCAGTCTCAAAACAAAAAACAAAAATCGTACAATTCAGTGGCATTTAGTATGTTCACAAGGTTGTACAATCATTACAACTATCTGCATTAACTTTTCATCATCCCCTGCAAGAAAACCCTCTACTCATTAGCGGTCACTCCTCATTCCCTCCTCCCTCTGGCACCAGGCAACCACCAATCTCTGGATTTACCTTTTCTGGACATTTCATACAAATGGAATCATACAACATGTGACCTTTGGTATCTGGCTTCATTTAGTACTATGTTTTAAAGGTTTATCTATATGCTGTAGTGTGTATCTGAACTTTATTCCTTTTCATACTGCATACTATTCTTATTGTATGACTACACCACATTGGCTTATCCATTCATCCGTTACTAGACATTTGGGTTGTTTCCACCAGCACTTTATATTTATTGAGTTTATTCTGTGCCTGGCAGCACCTGGCTAAGTTATTCACCCCATTTCACAGATAAGGAGGTAGAGAATCTGAAGAATTTTTGCCCAAGATTAAGAGCTAGCTAGCAACTGCTAGCAATAGTTTGGACTTGAACACAGGCATTTTAGACTTCAAAGGTAATAGAGTCACATGATAGAACATTGAAAAGACACAAAATGGTGACAATGGAAATTCACCCTTTCCCCAAGTTTCCCAGCCACCACCTACCCCTCCCTTAGAGGCATCTACTTTTGCCACTTTAAGGATTCTTCCAGATAAATTATTTTTACCCCAACATGTACGTATTACGATTTACTGAATAATCTGTCCCATTGATGTGAAATGTCACTTTTATGGTATACTATGTTTCTATGTGTTTGCATTACTCTTTTCAGAACTGTCCTGACTTTTTTGCGTATCTTTTATATTTGCTATTTCTCTAGAATCCTTTTTATTATCTTCTTTTTGATTTTTAAAAATTTCTTCTTTTTTAAAGGCATTATCCATTATGTTAATTCTTTTTTTTTTTTTTTCTTTTTTTTTGAGGCAGACTCTCACTCTGTCACTAGGCTAGAGAGCACTGGTGCCACCTCGGTTCACAGTAAATTTCACCTCCTGGGTTCAAGCAATTCTTATGCCTCAGCCTCCTGAGTAGCTGAGATTACAAGTGCACATCACCACGCCTGTCTAATGTTTTTTCTTTCTTTCTTTCTTTTTTTTTTTTTTTCTGAGACAGAGTTTCGATCTTGTTGCCCAGGCTGGAGAGCAATGGCGTGATCTCGGCTCACCACAACCCCTGCCTCCTGGGTTCAAGCGATCCTCCTGCCTCAGTCTCCCGAGTAGCTGGGATTGCAGGCATGCGCCACCATGCCTGGCTAATTTTGTATTTTTAGTAGAGATGGGGTTTTGCCATGTTGGTCAGGCTGGTCTCAATCTCCTGACCTCAGGTGATCCACCCGCCTCGGCTTCCCAAAGTGCTGGGATTACAGGTATGAGCCACCGCACCCGGCCTAATTTTTGTATTTTTAGTAGAGACAGGGTTTTGCCACGTTGGCCAAGCTGATCTTCAACTCCTGACCTCAACTGATCCGCCTTCCTTGGCCTCCCAAAGTGCTGGGATTACAGGTGTTTTTTAAAATGTAGCCACCACGCCCAGCCTGTTCATTCTTGTGTTCGTTTTAGTTTAGTCTTCTTTTCTGAAGTTTTTCTTTTGTTTTTAATTCTGTTCTGAGTTCTACCATCTCACCTAATTTTGATTTATATGTTCTCTCACCCTTTTTATTGCAGTAAAATACACATAATGTAAAATTTACCATTTTAACCATTTTAAGTGTACAATTCAGTGGTATTAAGTAGATTCACACTGTTGTTCCACCATTACCTCTACCCATCTCTAGAACTTTTTGATCATCCCAAACAAAAACTCTGTACAGTACTCATTCAGTAACTTCCCTTCCTGCCCTCTATGGTCCTTTCATCTTTTGCATTGTTTTTTCCTAATGTCTTTTAGCTAGTTTTCAAATAGCAGGTTACTCTTTGGATCAGCTTGTGGGCCTGTCTTTTCTGACTTGCTTTTATTGTCTGAGAGGATACTGTTCTGCTGCTTATTCTCTTTTTTCTTATAATACCTTTGTATGGGATTTGACTACGATCCTTTTCTGTTATTCATTTTTAGATGAAATTGATTTTTCTGCACTTTGAAAAGGAGGTGTTAAGGATAACTTTTCTAAAACTTCCCCAAACTTCTCTTTTTAAAAAATGTAGTATCAAACGACATGATGGTTTGCTTTTTGAGATTTCCCAGCTCTGTTTCCCTCCTTGATTTTTATCCTTTGTATCTGTTGTTCCTCCCAGTAGTTTGTCCTCTGTGTGGGGCCGCATCCTGGAAAGGAGCTCTGGCTGCTCGGGCTCAAGAGTGGGAAGGGATTAGACTGCTTCACTGCTTCAGTCTATCACAGGTCCCTTGTACTTACTCACTTTGTGACTGGGCAAAAAAAAAACCCTCAGAGTTTCAGCTGCTGTTCTCACATTGGCCCATGGTACTTTCCAGTGAACTTCTGCTGGCAGTTTGAAGGCATCCTGTCTGCCACTCCCTCCTGTGTGGATGCCATACCAGGCAAGTCTGGTGACCATTGGTGATGGTTTGCCCCACCCTCTTGTTTTGGGGTTCATAGGGAAAACTGTCATCTAGCTTTGTGGTAAAGGCTACTCATGGGTTTTTTGTTTGGTTTGATCTATTTCCATGAGAGGATTTGAGGAGATTCAAAACAACACTGCTGCCTCCATCTTTCTAAAATCCTGCTCAATCTTTTGACATAATTATTTTAAACATGGGAACCCTGTAGTTCTCTGTTCCCTTAAGTAGAGCTCCATTTGCCCCAAACTAGTTAAGACTCTGAGTCAGACAAGGCTTGCTGAGTCTCCTCTCTCTAACATGGCACCTCTGTACTTGCTCAGTTCATATTTTGAGTAAGAAGTCAAAACACAACAGCCTAAAGGGCTCATGAGTGGACAATCTGGAGAAAGGCCCTGGTCAGAATGTATATCATTTCCTTCTCTTTGTATCTTCTTTCCTAAACATGTATAAAATTGAATCTCCCATCTGCCTTCCTCCCCCCACAAAAAAAACCTGGTTCATACACAATTTTCTTTATCTCAGTTCATGGTAATGCCATTTTTCCAGTTGCTTGGGGCAGGAAACTTTGAAGTCATTTGTAGTGATTTGTTAGAGCAGCGACTAGAAACTAATACAATGGTCTAACAAGTAAGGTGCCATCTGAAAAATAATATAATTAAGTTAAAAGAAAACCTTACTCTTAGCCACAATCACTTGCTAATGGGATATGTATGCCAGTTGGGTACCGCACATCTCAAACCTTAGAATCAAGTTGGACACTACCAGCATCACTTCCTGTTCCACACTGATTTGCACAGGTCACTTGCCAAAAACCCAGCTTCACAAACATACAGTATCATTGAAAGGAATGTGGCATGACCTGATGTTGAAACTGTGAACTATACCTACTAGCCAGAAGCTCATACAATATCTAACAGATGTTAGGTATTGGTATGAATCCTTCACGAATTTAAAATACCCAGCTGCACCCAGATGAATCTGCTGTAGTGTCTTGGGAGCACATTGGTGCATCTTTTTTTTTTTTTTTTTTTTTTTTTTAAGAGAGGGTCTCACTCTGTTGCCCAGGCTAGAGTGTAGTGGTGTGATCATAGCTCACTGCTGCAATCTCAAACTCTGGCCTCAAGAGATCCTTCGCCCTCAGCCTCCCAAAGCACTGGGATTATAGGCATGAGCCAATGTGCCTGGTTGGTACACCTTTTGAACCACAGTCCTAATTGGTTTTCCTGTTCCCAGCCTTTTCCCTAAAATTTGGCAACATGGCAGCCATAATGATCCTTTCAAAACACAAATCAGATCCCATTACTCTTTTGCTCAATCCTTCCCATAGCTTCTCATTTCTCTCAGAGTCAAAGTCAACATTCTTACAGTGGCCTGTGAAATCTTACCTACAGCAGGGGTCAGCAAATACTTTCTATAAAGATCCAGACAGTTAAATATGTTAGTCTTTGTAGGATAGATCGTCTCTGTCTCAACAACTCCACTCTGTGGTTGTAGCATGAAAGCAGCCACAGAAAATACATAAACAAATGAGCATGGCCATGTTCCAATAAAACTTTATTTACAAAAACAGGCTGCACTGGTTTGCTGACTCTTGCCCTACATGATTTACTGCTACACTCCCCTTCACTCCACTCCAGGCACGCTGAGCCCCCTTATTGTGCCTTGAATGCACCAGCAAGCTCCTGATTCAAGGCCTCTGCACTTGCTATTCCCTGCCTGGAAAGCTCTTCTTACCTCCAAGTCTTTTCTCAAATCTTTTCAATGGGAGTTTCCTTGGCCACACTATTTGGAATTGCAGTTGCCTCACTGCTTCTCCCTTCCATCAATCTGATTTCCTATGCCAGGGCTCATTGCTTTCACAGTACTTTTTTTTTTTTTTTTTTTTTTTTTTTTTTTTTA
>NC_037681.1:94467880-94489433 GCF_003255815.1 Theropithecus gelada
TTTTTTTTTTGAGACAGAGTCTAGCTCTGCCGCCCAGGCTGGAGTGCAGTGGCCGGATCTCAGCTCACTGCAAGCTCCGCCTCCCGGGTTCACGCCATTCTCCTGCCTCAGCCTCCCGAGTAGCTGGGACTACAGGCGCCCGCCACCTCGCCCGGCTAGTTTTTTGTATTTTTTAGTAGAGACGGGGTTTCACCGGGTTAGCCAGGATGGTCTCGATCTCCTGACCTTGTGATCCGCCCGTCTCGGCCTCCCAAAGTGCTGGGATTACAGGCTTGAGCCACCGCGCCCGGCCGCTTTCACAGTACTTTGAACCTTCTAATACACTATGTAATTGACTTCTTTATCATAATAATTTTTATAATCCATCACTCCTTCATCCATCACTAAACTATAAGATCCCCGAGGGCAGGGAAATTTTTGTCTGCTTTGTTCATTGATATATGCCTAATGCCTTAAACAGTGCCTGGCACATAGATGATAATCAGTATTTGTCAAATGACTAACTAAATGAGTATTTTTCAGAGTACACACATAGTGGCATGCAATTCTTTATCCCTCATTAAAAGTTATAGTGCTTGGTCATAATTCAGGCCCTATACTTGAAAAGAAATATACAAACCAAATATAAAATGATAAAATCCCTCACTCAAAATGTCCAATTCTCAAATAGCTGTAAAGTTTCGCGTATCATTTAACTCGTGTTGAAATTCGCAACCTTGAAAATGGCACTCTGACCTAAAACAAAGACTTTGACTCACTGGAAAATAAATTAATGTAGTCCACAGGTAGGAAACAGGTAACAAAAGAAAAAAATATGTCTAACATAAAATGGATTCCTCATGTACACATTTAAACATAAAATTAAACAATATATACACATTGAAAATACTTCCAAGCATGCCTAAGAACTCATTTTCCAAAGTGGTCATTTTTCTTGGCGATGAGAGAGACCAGTTTTCAAACAAACTGTAGGGGGAGCTCCAAACCACAGATTCACCTTCATGTTACTGGTTTTACAGTAGCCTTCTCAAGGAACAACTTCTTTGGGTAATTCCAACTGCAGCTGAAAAGGAACATATATGCATGCATTCATAATGCACAAACTTAAAAGATCCCAGGGCATTTGCTACATTTCCCTTTATTTGAATCAGCTCATTCTATATCTTTTTCTTCCCAAGTATTTACTTTTTAAATCTGTCATTTTATATTCCCAATGGACTCATAGCAAAAATTTTAACAATGTGAACAATTTGTCTTTAGTACACATTCCATTTCTGCTTTCATAGCCCCTCCATTCCCAAGCAATGTTCAAGACAGGCTGTTTTAGTGTCTCAATGCATGGAGCTCACCTAGCCTCCCCTTGAGAATATTGCTCATCTTTTAAATAATTTTTTCCTTCTGATGGCTGTAAACCTTCATCCACGAAGTCTTAAAACAACTGGAACTCAGTTTTTCTTTTTTTTTTTTTTTTTTGAGACGGAGTCTCGCTCTGTCGCCCAGGCTGGAGTGCAATGGCACGATCTTGGCTCACTGCAACCTCTGCCTCCCGGGTTCAAGTGATTCTCCTGCCTCACACTCCTGAGTAGCTGGGACTAGAGGTACCCACCACCACGCCCAGCTAATTTTGTATTTTTAGTAGAGACAGGTTTTCACTGTGTTAGCCAGGAAGGTCTTGATCTCCTGACCTTGTGATCCGCCTGCCTCAGCCTCCCAAAGTGCTGGGATTGCAGGCATGAGCCACCATGCCCGGCCCAGTTTTTCTTTTTCATTGTGGTAGACCCATTCCAGACACAGACCCATGAACATGATAGATATTCAATAAACACTTTCTCAATTAATAAAGGCATCTAGCCTTTAGGCTTTCTGCTTCTATCTCTAAGTGCCTTGCAGAGAAGAGTGGGTCCCAAATCATAACGGTCATTGTTTTTCATTGTTCATCATCATTGGAAAATAAATTATTTTCCTGTAAATCATTTTGGGGTCAGTGAGACAATATTTATCCCAACAATATTTGAACATTCAACAATGTTCATTGAGCGTCACATCTGGGTTCACAAGCCATTCTAGGCAGTGGGGATAGAGCTGTGAGCAAGGCAGAAAAAGATCTTAACTTTCTGGAAATTATATTCTAGTGGGGAATGAAAGACAATAAGCAACCCAAATCGTATCAGACAGTGGTAAGCATTATCAAGACAATTAAAAAATTAAAATAGGACCAACTAATGAAGGATGACTGGGTGGCTCCTTAGAATGGGTGGTCAGAGAAGTTATCCTTGACGAAGTAACATGTAAACTGAGAAATGAATGATGAGGCAGAGCCAGCCAAGTGAACATCAGGGTAAAAGCACCCCAGGAAAAGGAATCAGCCATGCAAAGGTCTTGAGTGGAAAAGCAGATGTTTGGATGGTATGGGTGGAGAGTATTAAGCAAAGAGATTGGGAGATGAAGTTAGAAAGGCAACAGGGGCTGAGACACTCTGTAATCCCCAGTAAGGAGTGTGAATGTTTAAGTGCCATAGGAATTCACTGAAGAGTTTTAAGCCCAGGAGTGATAGAATCTGATTTTTGCTTTAAAAAGATCATTGGTGGCCAGGCATGGTGGCTCACACCTGTAATCCTAGCACTTTGGGAGGCTGAGGTGGGTGGATCACTTGAGGTCAGGAGTTCAAGACCAGCATGGCCAACATGGCAAAACCCTGTCTCTACTAAAAAAACACAAAAATCAGCCAAGTGTGGTGGCGAGCACCTATAATCCCAGCTACTCAGGAGGCTGAGGCAGGGAGAATTGCTTGAACCTGGGAGGCAGAGGTTGCAGCCGAGATTGTGCCACTGCACTCCAGCCTGGGTGACAGAGCAAGACTCCATCTCAAAAAAAAAAAAAAAAAACCATAGCTGCTGAAGAACGCATTGTAGTAGGTAAGAATGAATGCCCTTCCTGTACTAATGCAATTGTCCCTCTAGGTACGTCACTTAACACAAGAGTACAAACCTTGCAAGTGAAACACACCTGGAGTCTTCCTTGTTTTTATCCCCCACCCTCCAAACTCCTATGGGTCTGTGTTTTTCTTTTCCTTTTCCCTTTTTGCTTTTTAGCAATAGGAGTCTCACTATGTTGCCCAGGCTGGAATGCAGTGGCTATTCACAGATGAGATCATAGCACACCACAACCTTAAACTTCTGAGCTCAAGTGATCCTCCTGGGTTTTTTGTTTGGTTTGGTTTGTTTTTTTTTTTTAGAGACAAGGTCTCACTCTGTTGCCCAGGCTGGAGAGCAGTGGTGCAATCACTATATCTTTGAACTCCTCAGCTCAAGCGATCCTCCTGTCTCAGCCTCCCAAAGTGCTGGGATTACAGGCGTGAGCCAGCGCATCTAGTCCAGGCCTGTGTTTTCTTTTTTTTTTTTTTTTTTTTGAGACGGAGTCTCGCTCTGTCGCCCAGGCTGGAGTGCAGTGGCCAGATCTCAGCTCATTGCAAGCTCCGCCTCCCGGGTTTACGTCATTCTCCTGCCTCAGCCTCCCGAGTAGCTGGGACTACAGGCGCCCGCCACCTCGCCCGGCTAGTTTTTTGTATTTTTTAGTAGAGACGGGGTTTCACCGTGTTAGCCAGGATGGTCTCGATCTCCTGACCTCGTGATCCGCCCATCTCGGCCTCCCAAAGTGCTGGGATTACAGGCTTGAGCCACCGCGCCCAGCCCAGGCCTGTGTTTTCTAAACCCCGATGTTACATTTCAAATTAAGAACTTCACCTTCTAGGCATCTTTTGCTGCTGCCCAAAAATGAACAGGTAGGAATGAGCATGAGGGAGTGCAAGAGACCTGACGTTGGCATATGCAAGAGGCCAGATGGAGGCTGCTATATTCAGGAAAAGTGTTCATGGCTGGGAGTGAGCTCTGGAAGGAAACAGCATCTCAATTCCTAACCTGGTCTTAGTCTACTAGGTGAGCTGCTGAAGCCTATTTGCTGAAGGAATACCTTCCATGCTTAGTCTCCAATCTTTAGTGCAGGGGTAGGTAGGATATTCTCATCAGTTATGCCAAGAATCTTGTATAGCTTTGATTTCCTGATTGTGTATACAAAATTGTTTAGTTTTTAAACTTTTCCAGTTAAATAAGAAATGAAGAATGTAAAATTTTCACCTTGGCCAAGATTTTCTTGTTATTTCAGGTCCCTAGAAAGCTGAGTATTGAACTTTGCCCCACATGTCAAAAACTCTGAAACATTTACAAATTCTCTCCCTAAAAAGACTAGATCCTGTTTCCTATATTCACTTAGCTATTACCTTAAGAACTGCTAGAAACTGGGCATGTTAACTTTCTAATATCAGGAACAGCCTCTATGTGGCACTGGCTATGTTTATGACTATGCACACCCCTTATATGTGTGTCTCGGTTATAGCTTCTTAAAGTCTTCTCATCATAACTTTAAAATCTAGGATGTTTGCGAATTCTCTTTACTTGTAAAGCTAAACATTACAAAAAAAAAGAACTACTTTAGAGATTGTGCTGAATGAGAGCAGATGCCCCTGTTCCCTACCCCACCAGCTGTACTTCTACCTATACTTCCATCACTAGAGTATCCACCTGCTGGATTTGTTTGCTGATGTACCCCTAACACCTAGAACAGAACCTGGCACATAGTAGACACTCAGTAAACATTTATTGAGAGGTTGAATGGATCCGATTTTGACCTGTTTTGCCTCCTGCCAGGACTCCATCTGCACTATATGCCCACCCAATGACCAGCATCTCCAGTGCATCCATTTCTTTAGGCCCAACCCATCATGTTTACATTCTGAAGAGAGTCAGTAGAGAGAGTTTTGAAGACACAATAGCGTGCCCTGTACAGTTATCTTCCCAGATCTATCTGTAGTAGATCCATGAGAGTTGACAGTAGACCCATGCATATTAGTGCTTGCTGGGGGCAGAAGGAGAGGTGATGATGCAAGTAAGTACTTCAACCCTAAGTCTGAAAAGTTGATGACTACACAGAATCACTTCACCTAACTCCAACAGATATATACACAACAGAGTTTGGGAGAAATGAGAGATCTGGAGGCTGGCTAGGTGGAGGAGGCAACACCTGAATTAGGGCTTTAAGCTAGACCTTGAATAATACGTCATGCCATCACACTAACAAACTCACAGCGAGGCTCCCAAATTTTGGGAAAGTGGCCCCCAGAGACTGAGACTTTTAAACCAAAGCCTAATGTTTCACAAAGTCTCCTGAGACAGAATCACTAGCAAGCTTGTAGGACCTTTCCGGAAAAAGGATGTATATGGATTCACACAGACACACATCTACGTGCAGAACGTGCCATTCTGTATTTGATGCATAAAACCACCTTGTCCCGGTCTCAGGGCAGGAACAGTGTCATACAGATCTTTGGGTCTTCACTGCTTTTGCACAGTGGCTCTTAGAGATTAAACTCTTTTTTTTCCGAATATTTTATAGGTTTTTTGACATTAAAACGTTAGTCTCATCTGGGTGCGGTGGCACACGCCAGTAATCCCAGTACTTTGGGAGGCGGAGGCAGGAAGATCGCTTGAGTCCATAAGTTGGAGACCACAGCGGGCTATGATCACGCCACTGCACTCCTGTGCCAGCCTGGGTGGCACTGAAAGACCCTGTCTTTAAAAAAAAAAAAAAAAAGTTAGACTTATGTTCTTTCCTAAGGAATAATATTAGTGTTAGATATTGCCTAATAACTAAGACTACCAATTTTGTGTAGAGTATAATACAAGCTAAAAAATACATTCGAAAGACTTTCTGTCCCCAATTTATAAATCCTGGTTAGTTTAGCTAAGTCTGCAGTTGTACTGGGATCAGCAATCCCTCCTTAAATGCAGCAGTATTGTGAGTGTCATGAGGGGCTACCCCAAATCAAAATAATTTTAAAAGCAAACCTTAGCTTGGTCATTAGTTCCACCTTCTTCCTTGTTCCTTTTCCTTTACCAAGACGGCCGCTGTGTCGTTCGCTCCTCATTGGTCGGATTTTCCGCAGGTGCCGATTCTAGCCCCACCTACTAGCTCTCCATTCCAAGTCCTAAATCTTAGGGAATGTAATAGACAGACGAGCGGGAGTGGGCGGAGCGGGCGCCGGATGTGACGTTTCCGGAACCTCCGAGTGTCATCCGCTGGGAAAGGTGGGGAAGGGTCCCGGGAACGTGGTGGTTCAGGGCCTCCAAGCGTGGTCGGACTCTGAAGGGGAGCGGCCGCCGTGAGTGTGGGGCCTGCAGCCTTCTCTCCCCGAGTCCCCTGCCCGGCTTGCCTCGCTCGAGGTACCCGAAGGCTTCGGTCTCCGCGGGCTGGCGCCTGACCAGCCAGGCCCAGCGCTTCCTTGCCTCCTGCGTTTGAAAGATCCCGAAAACCCTGGATGATTGTGCCTGGGGTTGGCAAGTTGGTCTTGAGTGCCTTCAAGAGGGTTCCTCAAACAGTTGTCGATAGAGCCCTCCCCACTGTATATGCCCCCTCCGCTCATTCCTGCTACTTCCTTTCTCCTCCTCGTTTTTCCCCCTCGGTCCTTCACGCCGCCTTTCCCCGCTCACTTGCAGATGCTGCTTCCCCTTTTTGGAATTGCTCAACCGGGTGGTAACCGGCGCCGCTTCCTGGCCTCGGGAGGTGGTTCCTTTCTTAACCCACAAGAACCTCTCCCAAGAGGTACTGAGATGCAACGAGCATCCTCTGTTTCAGTTAACTTTCATGGACTGTGGACTAGGTTTACTAATTACTTGGGGAGGTTTTAGATATGCTTGCGGCTTTCCTAGTCCCTAAAGAGGCCTCGTGAGAGATGGACTATCTCTGCCTCCTTAGTAGTCCTCACGGCTTTTGTGCTCTTAGTGAGGGTGTTTTAGAGGGGAAACTTTGTGAAAGAATTGTAATCCGAATATTGAAGAGACCTAAAGAGGGAATTGACTGAGAGAAGACTACCCCTGAGGGAAGAGTTGTAGTAGAAAAGAAAAACTGGATAGACAAATGAAACTGAAATGTGAGGATGCCTGGGCAGATTGGAATCCTGACTGAAGCAAAAGATCTCTGTTGGGGAGGGCCAGTTGCCACAGGGCCTTGAATTCCAAGATTTATTCTACTGTAGTTTGTATATTCTAGAGCATACTGATTAGGGTCTGCTGTAATGCAATGTGTGTCAAATGCCCAGATTTATTTTGGAGATGACAGTGGCGATATCTGGTTGGAATTTGGAGTCTGATTCTAACAGCAACTATATCTAGAAAGACGAATTACTGGAGTTTTGGGACCCCAGGGGTTTTTGCAATGCAAGTTACCATCGTGCCTTTTTGTTATTCAGAGTGTTTAGTCTATGAAGATGAGTAAATGTTTTCAAGATTCAAATCTCTTGCCAGGATAATGATAAATGAATGATTTTATAGATTGACTATAGTAGTTTAGTGAGCAGAGTTACAATTATGAGCATTAATTCCCAGACCAGTTCCCCTAACTCACCTTGCGCTCAAATATGAAAAAGGACACCACAGAAGATGTCAGTTACTCTCAGATTAGATAAAAATGGTCAACCTTGAAGTCAGTGAACAATCCTCACGAAAGTTCACTGAGTGCACTGTGCCAGGTACTGGGGTGGAGGTATGTGGGTATCTGGAAGGAGAAATAATAGAAAATAAAAGATGCTGTTCCCACTCTTACAGTGCTGTGGGTAGAGTCACTTAATGGCAAGAATTTGATTAACTTGAACTGAACTTTTGGTTGGCCCACTGTGGTTCTACTCCTTATAACACCTAATTATGGCACAGGGGTTGTACGTTTTCAAGTCTGCCAGTCCTCTCATTGTTATGATTTGGACTTCCTTGAGGGTCTCAGCCTTCTTGTAGGAAAGTCCTTATTTAATAGGCACCACAGCATTTGGTATGTTTCTCTTATACTTTCTTCTTAAGATAGAGGTCTGTGAGATAAACTGTAAGACTGTGCTGGGATGATGGGGGCAATGGTATTGATGCCATCTGTTTTTTCTGTCTCAGAACTTGGTCCTGATGTCTGACCATGGAGATGTGAGCCTCCCGCCCGAAGACCGGGTGAGGGCTCTCTCCCAGCTGGGTAGTGCGGTAGAGGTGAATGAAGACATTCCACCCCGTCGGTACTTCCGCTCTGGAGTTGAGATTATCCGAATGGCATCCATTTACTCTGAGGAAGGCAACATTGAACATGCCTTCATCCTGTATAACAAGTATATCACGTAAGACACCTACAGTTTCCTTTTTCCTTTCTGGTGACTGGTGCCTTGCCTATTTGGCTCAGAATTGCTAAAACCACAGAACTTCACAATATCATCAACATTAATCATTTTTGCTGGCAACTCCTACATATTGGCTGTCCTTGCCATTCAAAGACATGAGTGCTGAAGGTGTTATTTTCATGACTCAGTAATTTATGAGTAAGAGACTTAGTTCTTTGGCCTATGCCCACATAGCCCAGCTGTTAGACAAAAGAGTTGGTGGTTAAACTAGACATGTTATGTACTGATGAATGCTTTTACTGTTCTCTTTCTACTAAAGCAGCCAATCATAGGATTATTGTTGGGGTCTAGCAAAGCCGACATTCCTCACTTGTACTTATTTTGTAGCAAATTTAGTGATACAGGAAAAAATTTTTTCCTCTTAACCTTTATCATAATCATGCAAATCATCAAATAATTAGTAACTGCCTACAGTTCGTGTGACTCATCATAATAAGACCTTTCCCTTGAGTTGTTTATCATCTTAGGGTAGGCAGCATAAGTAGAAGATTTCAGTACTATTAACAGCAAACAACTTCTAAAACTCCATTGACAATGAAATGATACGTAATTTAGAAAGGGAATAATGTTAAAGGTCTTATTTATCATTTCTAATCTTGGTCTTTCACAATACCAGAACTTTAAAAAAAATAATTACAATGTATTTGGTTCTTAGTAGCTCACAGTGTATTTCACCTGCATAATTTCATTGGATCTTCACAGTTCCGTATACATGGAATAGGGCACACTACCCTACATTCTACATATGAGGAAACAAACTCAGTGTTTGGTGATATGCTCATGTTTGAAGTGACAAAACCTTGGTTGTCTGACTCCTAATTCAGGATTTGTTCTACAACATAGGTCCTGTTCTTGTTTTCCATTTAGTAATGTTCTAGAGTCAGAGGTAGTCTTTTGAGATCATAGTCATGAGTCATACTGGCTATTTTTTGGTTTTTTATTTTACTACTGATTTTTGAGTAGGTAACATATATATAGTACAGAATTCAGAGGCACAAAAGAATAATTATAGTTAAAAAGTAAGTCTAGGCCGGGCGCGGTGGCTCAAGCCTGTAATCCCAGCACTTTGGGAGGCCGAGACGGGTGGATCACGAGGTCAGGAGATCAAGACCATCCTGGCGAACACGGTGAAACCCCGTCTCTACTAAAAAATACAAAAAAAAACTAGCCGGGCGAGATGGCGGGCGCCTGTAGTCCCAGCTACTCGGGAGGCTGAGGCAGGAGAATGGCGTGAACCCGGGAGGCGGAGCTTGCAGTGAGCTGAGATCTGGCCACTGCACTCCAGCCTGGGCGGCAGAGCGAGACTCCGTCTCAAGAAAAAAAAAAAAAAAAAAGTAAGTCTCGGCCAGGTGCAGTGGTTTTCGCCTGTAATCCCAGCACTTTGGGAGGCCGAGGCGGGCAGATCACCTGAGGTCAGGATTTCAAGACCAGCTTGGCCAACATGGCAAAACCCCATCTCTACTAAAAATACAAAAATTAGTCGGGCATGGTGGAATGTGTCTGTAATCCCAGCTACTTGGGAGGCTAAGGCAGGAGAATCGCTTGAAACCAAGAGGCAGAGGTTGTAGTGAGCCGAGATTGTGCCACTGCACTCCAGGACTCCAGACTAGACGGCAAAGCAAGACTCTGTTTCCAAAAAAAGAAAAAAAAAAGTGTCCCCACACACTCCTCTTTCCCCCCAAATCCTCGGTTCTCCTCCCTAGAGACAATCACTCTTAGTAGTTTCTTAGATATCTTCCAAGAGATGATACACACATACCAGTTTTATCACATTAAGTTTTTGATCACATACTCCTCTAAAGCAGGGCTTTTCAATTTTGGCCCTGTTGGCCTTTTGGACTAAATAATTCTTTGTGGTGGGAGCTGTTCTGTGTGTTACAGAATGTTTAGCAGCATCCCTGGTTTCTGCTCACTAGATGCCAGTATGCCCCCTCCCCACAGTGTGACAGCCAAAAATGTCACCAGACATTATCTGATGTTCTCCGAGGGGCAGAATCACCTCTGTTTGAGAACCAGTGCTCCAAACAAAAGTATGTGGAAGAGTGGACTGTGTAGGATTCATATTGTAATTGTAGAGTGGAGAAATGGGACTGCTATTGTCTTTTTTATTTAGAATTGTTGCCTGTGTTAGGAGGAGAAAACCTTAGACAAGTTAAATTTAACAGAGTTTAATCCAGTAGAAAAAGGTTCAGGGAACACTCAGGACCAAAAGTGGTGCAGAATGTTCCACCCCATAGTGGAGGTTGTGCAGGTTATATTTATAGTCAGAGAAAAGGAAATGAGATACAGAAATAGCCTGATTGGCTACAGTTCTTTGTTTGCCTTATTTGGTCATGTTTTGGCAGCCTTTAGCCTCCGATTGGCTGGAGGTTTCAGCTGCTATGATTGGCTGAGACTCAGCTATTTGTTATACTTGTAACCTAACTCTTACGTTAAGTTACAGTTTGTTTATACATTAAGTTAGGTTACAGTTCACTATCTTTGGAGGCAGCTTTAATTTAACACCTGTTTCCTTAAAGATCTGTAGTTCTTTAGTGCCATTATGCCATGTCATGTGGCCTCAGTGTTGTTAAGGTTTCACAGAATTATAATTATATTTCTGCTTCTCTTTGCTATTAGGAGTTTTTCACTCCTAGGCACACGATTTATTTTCCTCAGCAGTTTTTTTTACTCTGTCCTCTTTATATACTCTACTACTGGTAGAAAGAATATTCTTATGTATTTCCTATAAGCTTGTAGATTGTTCTCTCAGAATGAAACCCAGGGGCACAATTCCTTTGGAGAAACACTAATTCAGAAAGTTCAGTAGGATCGTGGAATCACTCTACCAGGTATTTTCTGAAGTGCCTTCAGAATCCTTTTGCCCCACAATAGAAAGGGCTTTCAGGGCAAAGACCATATTCATTCAGTACATATGTATTGAATATACTTGCTATCTGCATGGCACTGCAGTAGGTCCTGGACAGCAGTGAGTAAAATGGCCCCTGTCCTTATTGGTGTTCCTTTATAGGTATAGGAGAAGACAATAAACAGCAAATAAATACTATTGACCCTTGAACAACACAGAGGTTAGCACCAATCCCCCATGCAATCAAAAATATACATAGTGCTGGGCACAGTGGCTCATGCCTGTAATCCCAGCACTTTGGGAGACCGAAGTGGATGGATCACTTGAGGTCAGGAGTTCAAGACCAACCTTGTCAACATGGTGAAACCCCATCTCCACTAAAAATACAAAAATTAGCCTGGTGTGGTGGTGGGTGCCTATAACCCCAGCTACTTGGGAGACTGAGGCAGGAGAATTGCTTGAGCTCAGGAAGTGGAGGTTGCAGTGAGCCGAGATCACGCCACTGCACTCCAGCCTGGGGACAGAGCAAGATCGTGTCTAAAAAAAAGAAAAAAAAAAAAAAAATATATATATATGTATAATTTTTGACTCCCCAGAAACTTAACTACTAATAGCCTACTGTTGACTGGAAGCCTATTGATAACATAGTCAATTATCACATACTTTGTATATTGTATGTATTATGTACTATATTCTTACAGAAAAGTAAGCTTGAGAAAAGAAAATGTTAAGAAAATCATAAAGAATAGAAAATATAGATACTATTTGTTAAGAGGAAGTGGATCATTATGAAGGTCTTCATCCTCGTCATCTTCATGTTGAGAAGGCTGAGGAAGAGGAGGGGTTAGTCTTGCTGTCTCAGGGGTGGCAGAGGCAGAAGGAAATCCATGTATAAATGGACCCACACCGTTGAAACCCATGTTGTCCAAAAGTCAGCTGTAGTCAAGAAATAAGGAAAACGCTATGAAGGCAATGAAAAGAGTACTGTGATAGAGGATAAGCAGGGGTTTATGACTAGAATAGTCAGGGTAAGGTCTGTCTGAGAAGACAAGATTTAAGCCGAGATTTGAGGGATGCAATAAAGTTGGTCATTCCAAGAGCATAGGGCAGAGTATTAAAACACAGGTAACTGTATGTTTAGAAGTGCTTAAGTGGGAAAGACCTTAGCATGTTCTGGGGATTGAAAGATCATTGTGTTAGGAGTATAGCCAGAGAAGAGGGAGGATGACTCCAGGTAATCCTGGAGAGGCAAGTGGGGCTGGATCATGCAGGACTTTATGTGCCATGGTAAGGAGTCTGTTTTTTATCTTAAGAGTAACAGCAAACCACTGAAAAGTTTTAAGTGGGATTCAGACCTAAATTTACTTATTGTTTTTTTAAAGAGATGAGGTCTCAGCCAGGCACGGTGGCTCACGCCTGTGATCTCAGCACTTTGGGAGGCCACCCAGGAGTTCGAGACGAGCCTGGCCAACATGGTGAAACCCCATCTCTGCTAAAAGTACAAAATTTAGCTGGGCGTGGTGGCCCACGTCTATAATCCCAGCTGCCCGGGAGGCTGAGGCAGGAGACTTGCATGAACCCGGGAGGCAGAGGTTTCAGTGAGTCGAGATCGCAACACTGCACTCCAGCGTGGGTGATAGAGCAAGACTCGGTCTCAAAAAAAAAAAAAAAGATGTCACTAATGTTGCCCATGCTGGTCTCAACCTCCTGAATGCAAGCGATCCTCCCTTCTCAGCCTCCCAAAGTGCTGGGATGACAGGTGTGAGCCTCCATGCCCAACCAATTTTTTTAAAGTATAAATTTTTGCTGTTGTGTGGTAAATGGTGGAGCAAGTGTTAAGAGAAGGCAGGGAGACTAGTTAGGAAATTCTTGTAGGCTGGTGGCTTGAAGTAGTGTGGCAACATGGAAAGAGACAGATGGATTTGGTATTTTGGAGGTCAAGTCCATAGGACTTACTGATCGCTTAGGGAAAAAGATACTGTGGAGGTTGATGTCATGTTTCTGCCTTGAACGACTTAAATGATGGGGTAGTCCATGTATTGAGATGGGAAAAGTGGGATCTAAAGAGGGCTGGGTAGCGGGGGGATTTAACCGTTCACGTTTGGGTTTTTTTTGACCTGTTAAAATTTGAGATGCCTGTGAGATATCCAAGTAGAGATGTCAAGGTCGAATGTACCAGTCTGAACTCAGAAGACTGAGGTCTGGGCTGGAAATACAGACAAGGGAGTCCTCAGCATACAGATGGTTCCGAAGTCATGAGAATGGCTGAGATTTTCTTTTTCTTTTTTTTTTTCCTCTGTAGAAATTCATTTTATTCTTATTCAGACTATTTTCAAAAGAAGCAGTGGTGCGGTGTTTTTCTTTTTTTTTTTTTTTTGAGACAGAGTCTCGCTCTGTCACCCAGGTTGGAGTGCAGTGGCGCGATCTCAGCTCACTGCAAGCTCCGCCTTCCGGGTTCACGCCATTCTCTTGCCTCAGCCTCCCGAGTAGCTGGGACTATAGGCGCCCACCACCTTGCCCGGCTAGTTTTTTTTTTTGTATTTTTTAGTAGAGACAGGGTTTCACCGTGTTAGCCAGGATGGTCTCGATCTCCTGACCTCGTGATCCGCCCGTCTCGGCCTCCCAAAGTGCTGGGATTATAGGCTTGAGCCACCGCGCCCGGCCTGTTTTTCTAAAAATATGCCTTTATAAATTTATATATATATATTATAAAATCCATACATGTATTTATATGATTGCTACCTACAAAATTACAGCACTGTGGTATGTACACATCTATAGGTACATTCTTTCCACGCATCCCTACTGTGCTTTGCCTGTGTGAAGGAGGAAGACTGAATCAGTTGTGAGCAGCTGAGGGCTGGCCTGTCCACGGAGTCACCGAATGGAGGCTTGGGTGGAGGAGGTGAGGTGACTGCCAAGGCAGGAGCGGCAGCTGTTGCAGGGCTCTCCTGCAGGCCAGCAGGCAGCATCTGGAGGCTCCCAGCAGCCTCCCCCTCCCCTCCACCCCGTGGTGCCCGTGCTGCCCTAAAGGTGGGGTGGCTGACCACAGACCCCTCTGGTGCCATTCTGTGGCCTGGACTTGCTTGGCTGGGCCAAGAAGTTGTGTACATGAGGGGTGGAGTAGGGAGCTGTGGGAAGAGGAGGAGACCCCGTCCAGCCCCAACCCTGAGCAGGGGAAAGGACTGGATGGCTAAAGCCTGCAGATGACTGGTGAGAACACTCCGCTTGGCCTGGCCCTGCTAAGGGGCAGGGACTGGAGGCGGGGAGGGAGAGCAGTGGCCACCCACTGGGGGACAGGGCCTTCTTCCTCCCTGGGGCTCAGAGGATGGCCTCAGCTGAGCTTGAGTAAGCCCCGGCTCTTAGGCCCTGCGGCCAGAGGCTTGGCCTCCTGCCAGCAGAGGTGCATGCACATGGCAGAGGGGCTGCCATCTCCCCTTTGACCTTTGGGCCAGGGGCTGGGGAAGAAATGGAGGCTTAGGCCTGGCCAGCTGCCCTGTAGGATTAGGTCCTCAGGGCTCAGGACTCCTGAGGCATGCAGAGAAGGACCTGAGAATAGCTGAGATTTTCTAGTGAAGGGGCTTTTAATCTGGGGTCCAGGAACCTCACAGAGATTCACTGATAGAATTCAGGGGATCTGTGAACCTGAATGGGAAAAACTTTTCTTATTTTTTCTAACCACTGACTGAAATTTAGCATTTTCTTCCATTTTGAATGTAGGCCTCAAAGTACTGTAGTAGTAATAATATTTATAATTTTGTCACCAGTAGAAATCAAGATACTTTCATATTGCATTACAGTTGTTGCTGACATCTCAAAATAGCATCTAAACATCACTACTTCAGAATTACAGTACAGAATTATTAGACCTACAGCTAGATCCCATTATCAAATGCATTGATAAAGAACACTTTAGGCCGGTTGCAGTGTCTCACGCTTGTAATCCCAGCACTTTGGGAGACCAAGGCAGGCGAATAACGAGGTCAGGAGATCGAGACCATCCTGGCTAACATGGTGAAAGCCCGTCTCTACTTTTTTTATGTTATATTATATTTTTGTATTTTAAAAATACAAAAAATTAGCCGGGCATGGTGCCGGATGTTTCTAGTCCCAGCTACTTGGGAGGCTGAGGCAGGAGAATAGTGTGAACCCGGGAGGTGGAGCTTGCAGTGAGCCGAGTTCGCGCCACTGCACTCCAGCCTGGGCAACAGAGCGAGAATGTCTGAAAAAAAAAAAAAAAAAAAAAGAACACAATACAAAGAATATATCACAATTTTTAAAATTTTTGAAAACTGTTTTTCAATAAAATTGGGGTATTTCTGGTAATCCTTTGTACTTTAAGTTATACCTTAAAAAATTCCTGAGAGGGTCCATGGAACATAAAACATCAAGAATCTTTCTTAATAAGACTATGGAATGAGAGGAGAAGGAGCCTAGGACTGAGCCCTGAGGTTAGTTAATGGAGGGAGAGTCAACAGGGGAGACTTTCTTTGAAGGAAGGTTCAAGAGGCAGGAGGAAATCCAAGAGAGAATGGTGTGGTGTCATGGGAGCCAAAAGAGGTTAGTGTTGAAAAAGGAGAGTAGCCATCTATGTCAGATGGGTGGAGACAGAAGATTGGCCTTTGGGTTTGGTAAGATGATGTCATGGGTGATGTTGGTAAGCAGTTTCACTGGATGGATTACAGAGACCCTAATTAGAATGGGTAGAAAGGTGAATGGACAGTAAGAAAGTGGAGGCAAAGGGTATAGAGCTGAAGGTGGCAATTTTTTTTTCTATAAGGGACCAGAGAGTAAAAATTTTTGGTTTTGTAGGCTACTTGCTCTCTCTCTCACTACCTCTGCTTTATAGCATGAAAGTAGCCATAGACAACACAAATGAATGGATGTGACTGGTTCCAATGACACTTTATTTACAAGAACAGATGGTTAGCTGGATTTGGCACACCAGCTGTAGTTTGCCAACCCCTGGTGTAGACAACTCTTTGGAGAAGTTTGGATGGGAAGCGAAGAAGAAAAATGGGGAACTAGTTGAAGCGGGACAAGGAGCGTGTGAACGTGTGTATATATTTTAAGTTGCGAGATTTTAGAGCATGTTTTTGCTGATGGAAAAGGAGCCTATGGAGGAGCAGAGGCTGACGGTCCGGAAGAGAGCTTAGTTGTAGTAATAAACTCCTCAGAAGGCAAGAGGGGATAGGATTAAGAGTACATGGATGCCTAAGGAATTGTTTTTTATGTCACTTAGTGTTATTTTGAGTGACATGTTAGTGTTAACAGCAAGACTGATATGGGGAATTTGTCCCTGTCACTTATAGGACCATTTAAAATGATGAACTGCTAGGAGATTTTGGTGGGGATGAGATTTTGCAGCTCATTTACTTGGTTTGTGGGATTTAGGGTTTAATTTGGAATTTTGTTGTATTGGCTTTACTGAAGTAATTAATGTAGCTACCTTCACTTTTCCTGGAGATACCTTTAAAATCCTGGTTCTGAGTCTGTGAACAGAAAATCACAGCAATTGCAAAGAAATTCTAGCTCAGTGATTCTCAGTCTGTTTTCTATTGTATTTTACTTAGTATTTTCCTATCAATAACAGTGGCTCAACTTTGGCAGTTACTACAACCAAGGAGAAAAGAGAGGGGAGTATACATCTACCTCACCACTCCTCTGCCTCCCCTACTACAGAGAATCATTGTTCTAGACCTTTTGTGGATACTTTCTTTACTTCAGGATTTTAAAAGGCATGTTTGTTCCTTTTCCTGGAGCAGTTCAGGCATCTTAATGATCTCAGGCATATTTCCCCCCTCAGTAGCTTCCCTAATGTAGGAATGCTTTGCCTTTTGCAGACCCCGGTATAGAAGAAAGAGTTCAGCATATTAAATCAGTACATATTTTCATGATGAGCACAGACAATAAACCAGGCAGTGGATTCTTTCACAGCTTTTTATGGTCATCAACTAGGCTGCCCAGAAGGGAGTGAGAGTATTCAGGCAATTCCGGTCTGCTATGTGAGCCTCTTGGAACATCAAACCTCTTGCTGAAAATGAACTGTCACCTGTGTTGAAGATGTTTGCTGGGTATGGGGTTTATAGACTGAAGAAGGTTTCATGTATGATCATGCTTACTGTGCTGAGTAACTTTTCAGACTGGAAGAATCAAGATGAGGATCCTTAATGCATCCATGTTAAAGAACTTTTGCTTGACTTTTTGAATTAGTTGTTTTTATACAAAATGAACACTTATTCATGATTTAAAATTTTTTTCAAACACTACAAGGGAGACATTAAAGTGAAAAGAGAAGTTTCATCTATCAGAGGTGGCCAATATTGTATTTCTGGCATGGATGAGATGTGATTAAGCTCTTGGGGCCCCCATATGTCCTTTTCCTTAAAGCATCAATGGGTTCATACCATGTATTCTGTTCTGCGACTTGCTTTCTTCACAGTAGTGTCTTCCATATCAGGACATACTGAGCCATCTCATTCTGCCTCAGGGCTATTCCATCTGCCTGGAACATGATTCCGGAACAGTCCCAGATTCATGGCTCACTCTTGTCTAGTCCTTACTCAGTTGCCTCCTTCTTGCTGATGACTTCCTTAGCTGCTCTATCTAAAATTTCAACCATTCCCCTATCACTTTCTATCCCCCTTCCCTATTAATGACTTTCCTAGCATACTTCTGTTTATTGTCTGTTCGCCCACTGTAATGTACACTCTATGGTGGGGAGGAATTTTTGACTGTGTTGTTCACTGCCATATCCCCAACGTTTAGAATAATCTGGACCCCATAGTAGATGCTCGGTAAATATTCACTGAATGAACGGGTGAATGATTACATTGTCTTCACATTTGAATGTGCATAATTTTTTTTTTTTTTTTTTTTGAGACGGAGTCTCACTCTGTCGCCCAGGCTGTAGTGCAGTGGCTCAATCTCAGCTCACTGCAAGCTCCGCCTCCCAGTTTACGCCATTCTCCTGCCTCAGCCTCCCAAGTAGCTGGGACTACAGGCGCCCGCCACCTCTCCCGGCTAGTATTTTGTATTTTTTTAGTAGAGACGGGGTTTCACCGTGTTAGCAAGGATGGTCTCAATCTCCTGACCTCGTGATCCGCCCGTCTCGGCCTCCCAAAGTGCTGGGATTACAGGCGTGAGCCACCGCACCCGGCCTGAATGTACGTTATTTTTTAAACAATCCCCTATTGATGGACATTTAGGTTTTTGGGTTTCTTTTTTTTTTTTTTTTTTTCAGTTTTTTCTACCTTTTTGAACAATGCTGTATTGAATATTTTTATACATATATCTTTGTACTATTTTATAATGATCTCTAGGATAAATTCCTAGAGATAGAATTGTGAGTTTAAATGATATATACATTTTAAGTTGGATGCAGTGGCTTACGCCTGTAATCCCAGCATTTTGGGAGGCTGACGCAGGCACATCACCTGAGGTAAGGAGTTGGAGACCAGCCTGGTCAACATGGCGTGAAACCCCACCTCTACTAAACTTACAAAATTAGCTGGGCAGGATAGCAGGTGCCTCTAATCCCAGCTACTTAGGAGGCTGAGGCAGGAGAATCACTTGAACCTGGGAGGTAGAGGTTGCAGTGAGCTGAGATTGCCCCACTGCACTCCAACCTGGGCGACAGAGCAAGACACTGTCCCCAAAAAAATTAAATAAATAAATAAATAAATAATACAAATTAAAAATAAAGGATATACACATTTTAAATTTTGAATAATTAGCTTCCATTTTCCCTCTCTTAAGATAAAAGGTTATATTAATTTACAATCTTGCTAACACTATGTGGGGATCCCATTTCTCTATTCCAGGTATAATCAACCTTTAAGCCCCATTTCTCTATACCAGGTATAATCAACCTTTACGCCTTTGCCAATCCGATGGAGGAAGATAGTATCTTATCCTAATTTGAATTTCTTTAATTATGAGTGGATTCAGCATTATTTCATATATTCACTTTTGTATTTACTTTTCTGCTTATGTCTTCTTTTTTCATTGTTTATTACGTCATTTTGCTTGTGTTTTTGCCATCATATCTTTGTTTACTTTGGTACATTTCCTCTCTCTAGGCTGCAACCAGATATAACCCCAGAGAACAGTATACATCTGGGCCACCGCTTTCTATCCCTAGAAAGTCTCTAGGGATAGAACTTTGAACCATGTCATGGAATCTAGTTTATAAGTTAAGAAAAAACTCCCAGACCTGTACATGATGCTAGTGTTAGCATCTTCATCTCTTATTCTTGCTCACATTTTTTGTTTATTTGTTAAAAAAAAATCAAACCCATAGCAAATATTGACTGTGTACTAGATACTGTGTTTAGCATTTTATTATCTCTTTAAGTGTTACAGCAAGCCTGTCAGGGAGTACTAGTTTGTCTCCGTCTATACAATTTTATAGACAGGCCATGTCCAACCCTTTGAATTCGAGGACTTTTTTGCTTACCTATGGTGGCAGATATCACCTTTTTTTTTTTTTTTTTTGAGACGGAGTCTCGCTGTGTCGCCCAGGCTGGAGTGCAGTGGCACGATCTCGGCTCACTGCAAGCTCCGCCTCCCGGGTTCACACCATTCTCCTGCCTCAGCCTCCGAGTAGCTGGGACTACAGGCGCCCGCCACCACGCCCGGCTAGTTTTTTGTATTTTTAGTAGAGACGGGGTTTCACCATGTTAGCCAGGATGGTCTCGATCTCCTGACCTCGTGATCCACCTGCCTCGGCCTCCCAAAGTGCTGGGATTACAGGCTTGAGCCACTGCGCCCGGCCAATATCACCTTTTTTAAAGCTCGTTAGCTAGTTAGTGTTAGTGTATTTTATGTCTGGGCCAAGACAGTTCTTCCAGTGTGGCCCAGGGAAGCCAAAAGTTTGGATACCCCTGCAAATAACTGAGTAATGGTGAGATTAAGTGACTTGCCCAGCGTCATACAGTTAGTAAGTGGCAAAACTAGGATTTGAGCCCAGGCATAGTGGCTCCAGAGCCAGCCCTCCTAACCACTAAGTTCTTTTACCTCCAGTATGAGTAATGGATTATGTTGCCCATTGTCTGTTTCAGGAGACCTTTTTGCCTATCTGTCTCCATTCAGAAAACAACTGGCTACAGTTGTTGAAGCAAGGGAAAGCTATTCATGTACAGGTCTGGGAGGGGTTTTTTTGTTTGTTTGTTTTTTGTTTTACTTATAAACTAGATTCCATTACATGGTTCAAAGTCAAAGTAATATAGAAAGGTATTTGGTGAAAAGTTTCACGCCTACTCTTATCTGTTCTATTTCCCCTGCCCTCATTTCTGTATATACTTCCTGTTTCTTTATTTACTTACAAAGCAAAGTAAATAAATATGGCAGGTTGTCAAATAATGTCGTTTTGTCCAATGTTGTTTCGTTTTAATGTTGATGAGAAAAGAAAAATCCATTCCTGCCTGGGGCCACTGTCTGTGTGGAGTCTGCACATTCTCCCCATGTCTGTGTGGATTTTCTCTGGGTATTCAAGCTTCTTCCCATATCCCAAAGGTCTGCACATTAGGTGAACTGGCATGTCTGAATTGTCCCCAGTCTGAATGAGTGCAAGTGTATGTGTGAGTGTGCCCTGCGATGGGATGGCATCCTCTCCAGGGTTGGTTCCCGCCTTGGCCTTGAGCTGCTGGGATGGACTCTGGCCACCTGGGACTAAATAAGCAGATAAATCCTTTACGTACTTGTTTATATAAGTCCTTCTTAAATGTATGTATAGCTAACATTTATTTCAGTGTCTAATATTAGAAGTGTTTTGGTCTGTATTTAGAAGTCTGGTGTTTTTGTGATGAGGATAGGTCAAAGGAGCTTAACTCTTGTTTATGTCAATTAGTGCATGGTAAAGTTGGTTTTGTTATATGTCATTGTGCTTAAAGTCACAGTTTCCAAGAATCTAGCAACATTAAGGACTTACTGTGTATACATGCATACATGTACATATATGTAATGTTTATTCATCAAATATTTATTGAGTGCCTCTTTATACAAGGCACTGTGCTGACTTCCAAGGAGTATACAAAGAAGCAGGAAACATAGAAATCTCTGGCTTCAGGAAGCTCACAGTCTGGTTCTGTAATGAGAGTATAAGTGAACATAAAACATGGTGTTTGTGGCCGGGCGCGGTGGCTCAAGCCTGTAATCCCAGCACTTTGGGAGGCCGAGACGGGCGGATCACGAGGTCAGGTGATCGAGACCATCCTGGCTAACACGGTGAAACCCCGTCTCTACTAAAAATACAAAAAAAAACTAGCCGGGCGAGGTGGCGGGCGCCTGTAGTCCCAGCTACTCGGGAGGCTGAGGCAGGAGAATGGCACAAACCCGGGAGGCGGAGCTTGCAGTGAGCTGAGATCCGGCCACTGCACTCCAGCCCGGGCTACAGAGCAAAGACTCCGTCTCAAAAAAAAAAAAAAAAAAAAAAAAAAAAAAAA